>NC_041019.1:8735090-8900167 GCF_004193775.1 Glycine soja
AAGCAGCGCTAACTAGCTAGACTAAAATGGCAGAAACTGCAGTGTCCTTGGCTGGTAAGCATGCCCTTCCAAAAATATTGGAAGCTATCAAAATGGTGAGAGATCTCCCAAAAGAAGTTAGAGACATTACAGATGAACTTGAAAGCTTTCAAGATTTCATTAATGATGCTGATAAAGTGGCTGAAGCTGAACAAGATGATGGAAGGCGTCATAGAATAAAAGAAAGGGTGATGCGGCTGAGAGAAGCAGCTTTTCACATGGAAGATGTCATCGATGAATATAACATCTCCTGTGAGGATAAGCAACCTGGCGATCCTCGATGTGCAGCTTTACTATGTGAGGCTGTTGACTTCATTAAAACTCAAATCCTTCGCCTTCAAAGTGCGTACAAGATTCAGGATGTTAAATCGCTTGTTCGTGCTGAAAGAGATGGTTTCCAAACCCATTTTCCTTTAGAACCAAGACTAACAAGTTCTAGAGGAAATCAAGATGTCACCTGGCAGAAACTTCGAATGGATCCTCTCTTTATCGAGGAAAATGATGTTGTGGGGCTTGATGGCCCTAGAGATACATTGAAAAATTGGTTGACAAAGGGAAGAGAAAAACGCACTGTCATCTCTGTGGTGGGAATTCCTGGGGTGGGAAAAACCACTCTTGCCAAGCAAGTTTATGACCAGGTGCGTAACAATTTCGACTACTATGCATTGATCACAGTGTCTCAATCCTACTCTGCAGAAGGACTACTGAGGCGTTTCTAACATGGAGTCGTTGACCGAAGAAGTCAGAAACCGCTTGCGCAACAAGAGGTATGTTGTCTTGTTTGATGACGTATGGAATGAAACATTTTGGGATCACATTGAATCTGCTGTAATTGATAATAAAAATGGAAGTAGGATTTTAATCACAACCAGGGATGTGAAGGTTGCTGGATATTGTAAGAAATCATCATTTGTTGAGGTGCTTAAGCTAGAAGAACCTTTAACTGAAGAAGAATCATTGAAATTGTTTTCTAAGAAGGCATTTCAGTATAGTTCCGATGGAGATTGTCCAGAAGAACTTAAAGATATGTCTCTTGAAATTGTTAGAAAGTGTAAAGGTTTACCTCTAGCAATTGTTGTCATTGGTGGTCTTTTGTCTCAAAAAGATGAAAGTGCACCCGAATGGAAACAGTTTAGTGAAAATCTTTGTTTAGACCAGTTGGAGAGGAATTCTAAGTTAAATAGTATAACAAAAATTTTAGGTCTAAGTTATGATGATTTGCCGATCAATCTCAGATCATGTTTGTTGTATTTCGGAATGTATCCGGAGGACTATGAAATTAAATCTGATAGATTGATTAGACAGTGGATAGCTGAAGGGTTTGTCAAACATGAAACCGGAAAAATATTGGAAGAAGTTGGGCAACAATATTTATCAGGGTTGGTCCGTAGAAGTTTGGTGCAAGTATCCTCATTCAGAATTGATGGCAAAGTTAAAAGGTGTCGTGTTCATGACTTAATACACGACATGATCATTAGAAAAGTCAAGGATACAGGGTTTTGTCAGTATATTGACGGGCCTGATCATGCTCTTTGTGTTCCGTAATAAATGAGATGCCACACTTGGAGAAACTACGTATTCGTACAGCTGATGAGAGAGGTAGGAAAGCTAAAGCAGTTAAGGGAACTGTTGGTGGTAAAATTTAGGGGAAAACACGAAAAGACTGTGTTCCGTAATAAATGAGATGCCACTCTTGGAGGAACTGTTGATGATGAAGAAATTGACTTGTACATTACGTCACCTATGTCTACACTTAGGAAGCTTGTCTTAAATGGGACGTTAACAAGGTTGCCAAATTGGATTTTACAGTTCCCAAATCTTGTGCAACTGCGTTTGCGCGGCTCCAGGTTAACTAATGATGCATTGAAATCACTAAAAAATATGCCAAGGTTGTTGTTCCTCGTTTTAAGTCGCAATGCTTATGAAGGTGAAACTTTGAATTTTCAAAGTGGATGGTTTCAGAAACTAAAGCGACTGCAACTCAGATATTTGGATCAATTGAAGTGCATCCTTATCGACAGAGGAGCACTGTGTTCTGTGGAAGAAATTGTTTTACAAGACCTCTCCCAACTCAAAACAGTTCCCTCGGGAATTCAACACTTGGAGAAGCTTAAAGATCTCTATATCAACTACATGCCAACTGAATTGGTGCAGCGCATTGCTCCTGATGGAGGAGAAGACCACTCGATCATCCAAGATGTGCCCCATGTACGTATTTGGAGCAGGGGTGCTGAAGAACCTTCGCATATATTCGGCAGAAGTCATCACTAAGATGCGTCCAAATTTGAAAATAGAAGGTGCGTCTTTTTCACATCTATAACTTTGTAGAATGACATTCGTGGCCTTTTTATTTTCTTCAATAAAAAATGCAACCATTATCTAATTCCTAAAAGAATTACTTTTGCCTCATTTTCTCTTCTAGTATTCGCTTCATTTTTCTTTCTCTACAACATCTCACGTACAAGTTAGGGATAGAATTGTCTAACAAGTATATGCCTACACCAACCAAAGTTAACGTTTCTTCATTATAAGATTCTCACCATTATAATCCTTTCTATTATTGTGCTCAGAATTGGTAGATGTTGACCTCAACTGGATTGAGTTTTTTATTTCCATGTTGATAAATACTTAAAAATTTTCATTGTGTCATTTTAAGAAGAAATTAACTTGGTGTTTTTATAGGGTCGTAAGCATATACTTCGTGTAAATGTTGTGGGTTTTTAAAATTTCATTATGATTGAAGTCCAATAATGTGGATTTTTTTCATAAATTAGATTGTGTTAAATGTTCCTAATTTTGATGCTTTGAAGTTTGACCCACTTTGTACAACCATGAATTTAGGAAAGCACTCAGGGAAGATTGTAAGAGGTGTTCCAAATTCAATGTTTCCGACGTTCCAATCATGTGGTTTTTTTGGTGTTAATTATTACGCCCATTTTAGCGTTATTAACACCAACACAATACGAAGAAGCTGAAAATAGTGTTCCTACAAAGGCAGACAATTTTTGACAACTGGAAAACTCAAGATTCCCTCAAGTTCTTTCTTTTGCGGCTCGTGAAATGGTGGATGCATGAGTGGATTTGAGGCATCAAATTGATTTTTTAAGCTTCCTTCTTCTCTTTCTCTTGTTTCCCTTTTTTCTAAAATGTGTACTCAAATTTTTGTTAACTTGATGTAATTTCAATTCTTATCTATAATTCAAGTTCATTTCTTTTAAATTGATTGTTTGTCTTTGTTTTAATTTAATGTCTTTATAAATTGGCATTTGGTTACCCTAAATATCAACAATTACGCTAATTAGATATTCTTGAACCTAATGATTACCCTAATTGAAAAATTCTAAAGATTTAGAATTTTCAATTGCGGAAGAGTTTTTGAGTTAAGATATATTCACCTTCAATTACAATAGTAAAAAATAAATTCAATTTCCAATTATGCTTCTAGAACTTGAATTGGAGTGAAAATTTGGGTTGTACATGTTAAGCTTGGGGTGAACTCGTATTGTAACAAGACATGTTTGATTTTGGCTTAGCACTTTAATCCTCTTAGCATAGTGCTTCAGCAATTTTGGTACCCAAACTTTTATGTTCAGGTTTGATTCTATATTTTTCAAAAACAAATTGATCAAGTTATATATATTATTAAAATCAAGTTATATATCACTTATTTGGAGTTAGAAAAATTTTTCAAGGCTTAATTTTATCTTTTTGTCTCATTCATTATTTATTTTATTTAATTTGGTCCTCCTAATAATAAAATCTTTAATTTGATCGCTTAATTCCAAATCGATTCAATTTGATCTTTTTGGTCCAAATTCACTTGACATTGTTTATTAATAGTGGGATGAGATTGAATCAAACAAAGGAACAAATTAAATTGTTTATTAAAATTTAAAAAACAAATAGTGAGAACAAGAAGATTATTAAGAGGTCAAATTGCACCGTTTTAAAAATTAAAGTACTAAATTAAATTGTTTATTAATAGAGGACCAATGATAAATAAAGAAATAGCACGACAAAAAAGTAAGTTTTTTTTTTTACTTTTAAAATTTTTGAAAATTTTATTGAATTCTAAAATATTCAATTAACTTGCCTAATTTTTTGTTTATTCACTTTTTTTTCCTTTTAATCCTTGATGTTTGAAAACTTCAAAACTCTTTTTGCTCACAAACATATTTTAACTCTCATAAAACAACACAACAATGTTTCTAAAATCGAACTTTTATAAGTTATTGATAAATCACTTTGTGAGTGATATTTTGTACAAACTTTTGTGTTATTTTGTATGCATTTTCTTGGTAGAATTTACAATTGGACACTAGTTTTATATTCCATAAGTATAACCACTCAATTGAGTGAAATAGTAGGAAATTATACAAATTTATGAAGATTTAAGAACTTTACATAACTTGATTACTATCGTGGTACATTGATCATGGTCTTGGTAATCAGCATGATCACAATAAAGTGATAAGAGTCCTCCCAAACAGCGTCAAGATCCAACAATAGCCATGGTAAATTGACCACGATCATGGTAAATCAAGAGGCTCATAGTCAATTTATAATGGTTCAAGGCTTTAGCATCACTTCTAACCACGATTGTAGTGCTCCTTTTCGAGCAAATATCTTTAGGAAGCTATATATAGGTTTCTAGACTATGTAAAAATCACTTTTCAATTATTCTGAGTTTTATTCTTATCTTTTACGAATTTGAGACAACCTTGAAAGCTTTTAAGAGCCAAAGAACTTAAACAACATCGCTAGAATGGATTATGATCATTGTTCCTACTTATTGGTATGTTTATGTTTATTTTATCTAGGATTGCTAGTGTTGTTTTGATCATGAGGAGCTAGTCCGAAGATTATTAGATAACTTTTCATTTGTACCATTCTCCTCATTTTTAATGAAATTTCTCATTGATTTTATGTTAATTAATTCACTTGTTTTTACTGTTTATTTGAAACCAATCATTTTAATACTTAATCAATTGCATAATACTAAACATGTAATTGGTAGATTTAGGTAGAGAATGTTTTATGTCAAATTGCATGATCAAACTCTTTGAGTAATCTCCAATACATTAGTTAATCTTTAATTAATATTTCCTATAATTGATTTTCTTTTTACTTAAATTGATAGAACCAATGATCATTGGGGTATTGATTTAAGGCAAGAAGCATCTTCTAACCTTGATCATAGACTTTAGTTGATTTTGTGAATGAGTAATTAACTGGAGAAAGCATTTTATTACAACTAGGGTTGAAGGAAAATTAGTACTAGTAAGTCATAACCCCTAATCACTCTTATCATCAATGAACCCTTTCTTTATATTCGTATATTTGTTTACTTATAAATCCAAAACTCTAAAAATATTTAAATTATCTTTTTTATTACTTCAATTGTTAATTTAATAAACTTGACTAATTGGGAATACAACTCGTCATTTAGGTTTGATATTCATACTTTCGAAACCACTATTATGATTGCATAAGGTACACTTGAGGTATCACAAACATATTGGACATACAACGATGGCAACATGTAGCATATGCATTTATGGTTTTGGGAATAAAAGAAGAAATCTGAAATGAAAACACTATGAGTGTGTTTAGATGAGGAAATTTAAAATTCTGAGGAATTTTAAATTCTAAGAATTTCAAATACCTCAATTAAAATTCTTTTATTTTCAAAATTTTGTGTTTGTATAAAAAAATTAAAATTGAGGGTGAAAGAAAATGAGTCACAAGTTCGAGAATGCGATTTCAGACTTTTAGGGGGAAAAGAGGATCAAGGTTATAAAGGAAATACACGAACTTTTTGGAAAGTTCTAATGTAAGAAGAGAATTTCAATTTTTCACCTTTTAGAAAGAAGTTAAAACTCCACATTTTTAGTGGTTTAAAATTATGTTTTAAAATTCCAAAAATTTAAATTCTTCAAAAAAAAAAACATCCAAACAATGAATTTTATATTAAAGAAATTTAAATTTTCTGATAAATTACTCTCCTCAGTTAAAATTTTATATTAAAGATATATTGATAGAGAAAACATGAACGAAAACTGGATTCGAGGCCAGCCTCCAGACAAGGCAAGAAAGAAAGAAAACTTAGCTTTTTTCATATCATGTGTGTCTTACAATTGCTTTATTTATACTAATTCCTTGCTAACAGAATTTGTCATTTTGTGTCAAAGAATATTTTAGGAAATCATTGGCTAACAATTTATGATTATGCTTGTCTCTCTAAGGCCAACCAGTCATCATCTAGCAATTCTTCATTCCAGGTCAGCTTCCTTTCTCACGTTTCCTTCTCATACGTAGTCTCTGAGGTAAGAGGGCTTTGTGATGGCCCTCTTTACTTTCTCGCTATCTGTACCCTTGGTTTCTATGTTTGTACCTCTGTTTTGTGTTCTCTATTAACTGCCCCAGCTTTTGTATCATTCGTTGGCCCTTGTAAAATTACCTTGTCCTCAAGGTGATAATCCTCACATAATTGATCCAAATTCTTCCATGAGGTGTCATCCGGGGATAGCCCTTCCCATTGCACCAACACTTCCCTAGGCCCTTGTTCTAAAGCTCGCTGATAATCTAATATGGCTAGCTAAAGGAGTAATGAATGGTTGGTGTTGAACAAATTGTTTTGGAAAGTGAACTTCCTAAATATGTTCTAGGGAGCCTTTGAATGCTTTCAACTGGGAGCGGTGAAAAATAGGATGTATGCGGACTTCTTCCGGCAATTTCAAGCGGTATGCCACGGGTCCTATGCGTTCCAGAACTTGAAATGGTCCGTAGAATCTCTTAGCCAACTTGCCCATGATTGCTTGTGGTCCCTTCGCGGACACTTTTCGGTGGGGCCTTAATTTAAGCATAACCCAATCTCCTGGTTGGTGGATCACCTCTCTTCATTTAGCATCTGCAGTTATCTTCATACGGTCTTGTGCTTTGAGAAGCTTCTTGCGAATGACCTGAAATGTTTCTTCTCTGTTCGTCAACTTCATCCAAAGCTGAAGAACCAGCGATATATTCAGGAAAATTAAAGGATTTGCGCCCGAATGTGATCTCATATGGAGTGGTGCCTGTTGCCGCATTCCATGAAGTCTTATGAGACCACTTCACCCAGAGAAGAAACTTGCCCAATTCCCTTGGCCGACGATGAACAAATGTGCGCATACATTGCTCTATGACCTTGTTTAGCACCTCCATTTGACCATCACTTTGTAGGTGATAAGCGGAGCTCATCCTTAGATGTGTGCCACTCCGACGAAACAACTCCTGCCAGAATTTGCTAACGAACAGGGGGTCGCAGTCGGAGACCAGGCTGCGAGGGAGGCCGTGAATCTTGCCCATGATTTCCATGAACAACGAGGCTATCGCATGGGCTGTGTGTGTCACTAAAAGCATGCCAAGATGAACGCCTTTTGAAAATCGATCAACCACTACCAGTATTAACTTTGTTGCTGTGATATGGTGGGAGCCCGGTGATGAAGTCCAAGGATAAGTCTTCCCAAGGTTGATGGGGAACTGATAGAGGGCATAGTAATCTTGCTGCTCTTTGTGTCTCGTACATAGCATGCTAACAATCAATACATTGCGAGACAAACTTCGTGACATCTTCTCAAAGTCCTGACCATTCAAAGTTTTCCGTCAAGCGAGCTATCATTTTCACAATCCCCATGTGGCCTCCCGTGGGTGTTGTATGATACTCCACCAGTAATGTGGGAATCAGGGGCAGGTCCTTTGGTAGCCAAATTCGTTCCTTCCTGAGGATCAAGTTATGAACAAGAGTGAATCCAGAGTGCTTGTCGGGGTCCACCGTGATTGCTTGTCAGAGATGTTGATACTCAGGATGTTCCTCCAATTGGTGGCACAGTTCTTCAAAGAAAAGAGGGCAAGGGACAGAAAGACTCACGTAGAATTAATTGGAACCATGCCAGCACCCTGCCTTCCATGTAGAACGAAGTTATGGTAAGTCTTTCATTCTTTTGTGTGCCATGGTATTCGAAGAATTGGTTGATTTTGAAAATCCAACCAAGTGGTTCGGTGCCATCAAAATGAGGCACATCTAATTTCATTCGGTGATTGTTTCCAGGTACCGATGGTGATGGTGGAGGTGTTGGAGAAGAAGATGACGAGAGGATGGGAGTGACACGATTAAGGAGTTCATCAATTTTCTGAGTGAGTGAGTGCATGGATTCGCCGAGGGATAGTTGATGATTGGTGAGTCTGAGTAAAACTTCATCAAGCTTATCGAAGGTACCCATGGTGTGGACCGGATGGAACGATAGCACCAAAATTGATAGAGAAAACTTGAAAGAAAATTGGATTCGAGGCCAGCACCTCCAAACAAGGTAAGAAAGAAAGGAAACTTAGCTTTTTTCATATCATGTGTGCCTTAAAATTGCTTTATTTATACTAATTTCTTGCTAACAGAATTTGTCATTTTGTGCCAAGGAATACTTTAGGAAATCATTGACTAACAATTTATGGTTACACTTGTCTCCCTAAGGCCAACCAGCCATCATCTACAAAGGTGGACAATTTTTGACAACTGCAAAACTCAAGATTCCCTCAAGTTCTTTCTTTTGCGACCCGTGAAATGGTGCATGAGTGGATTTGAGCCATCAAAGGGAAAGATTCACCAAATTGATTTTTTAAGCAATATATATATATATATATATATATATATATATATATATATATATAATTTAGATATCTACTAATAGGAAATTGTAATTCTACCTTAATTAGTGATTTTGAATGAGATTTGATTAAGTAGTTATGTTAAATATTTGGAAAACTCTTTTTATTGTACATAATAATTATATTGGGTTCAAAGAGATTATTTTTAATGGAAAATATCTTTTCTTTGTTGAATTAAGGCATTGTTCTTCACTTCTCCCTTAAAAAAATTGAAAAAAAAAAGTGCATCCCCTTCGGCGTCCCCTGCAGGAGACAATCATAGAAGAAAGTCGAGCCACCTCTCTCTCTCTCTCTGGCTGCAATATATAACAATTAAAAGGAAAATATAAGCCATTAGTATTATTCAGTAACAACAAGAATCATTGAACCAGTCAACGCTTACTTTCGAATATAATATATATTGTGTGTATTGTGTTGCATATTTTATAACACATCTTCAATTATTTACATATAATATCATTCCTGTCTAAAGTCTTCTATAGCACATGATGATTAAAAAAATGTCCGAGACTCACCCTATAACAATACTCATAATTTCCGTTGACATTTCACATACTCAACTCATAGCTTCAAGGAGAGGAGATGTATGGTGAAATTGAAAGGTTCATCAAAGTATGGATTTCAGCCATCTTAGGTTTATGTTATTGTTATTACATAGTTGCAAGAATACCAAAGGGCTTCTTGAGACTTCTCTCCCTTCTCCCTATTCTCTACCTCTTCATCATCCTTCCCTTGAACATCTCTTCACCTAATTTAGTTGGATACACTTCCTTCTTCCTTGTTCAACTTGGCATTTTCAAGCTCCTACTTTTTTCCTTCAACAAAGGCCCTCTTGCCCTATCACCCTCAAACATTGTCCATTTCATCTCCATAGCTTCCCTCCCCATCACCCCAAAACAACATCCACCAACCAATAAAAATAACACCACCAACACCCAAAAGCCAAAATGGCTATTGCCCTTAAAATTGCTTATTTTTGCAATGATCGCACGTGTTTATGAGTACAATGAATACTTCCACCCTCATTTCATATTAGTCCTCTATTGTCTTCACTTGTACCTTGGCTTAGAGCTTGTTTTTGCTCTTATTGCAACCCCGGTTCAAACCCTTTTTGGCTTGGAGATAGAACCACACTTCAACAAACCCTACCTTTCATCCTCACTTCATGATTTTTGGGGTCATAGATGGAACCTTATGGTTAGACATGGCAAGAAAATCCATACCGGTGGGTACCCGTCTGAATCTGTCCCAACTTTGACAGGTAATACCCGAGTTGAACGGGTATGGATTCAGATTTGGGTTTTCCCCGATAATCAAAAGTCGGATACGGGTACGGGTATGGGATTATTAGATCTGTCCCGACCCCAAACCCGAACCCGCCTCGCCAATTAAAATCTTTAAAATTTTTGCATAATTTAATCAAAAGACATAGAATATTTATTACTAGTTAATTTTATTTTAGAATTTTTACATAATTTAATATTATTTTCTTAATGATTTTTGTAGACACATGCGCTATGATAAATTTATAGATATATAAGTGGTTAAAAATAAATGTATAA
Source organism: Glycine soja (assembly GCF_004193775.1). Lineage (NCBI taxonomy): Eukaryota > Viridiplantae > Streptophyta > Magnoliopsida > Fabales > Fabaceae > Glycine > Glycine soja. The sequence continues at coordinate 8,745,389 of NC_041019.1, forward strand.
CAATCAATTTATTTTTTGTAAAATCAAATTTTTAATAATTTCTTTACAAAAAAAAATATTTTTCTAATTTGAATTGGATAAGGGACGGAGTCGGGGATACCCGATACCCAACAGGTACCCGATGGGTATGGGAATGGGATAATAAACTTTAACCCGTCGGGTATCAGGTACGGGTATGGGGATATGTTGAGGAGTCGGGATAAGGGATTGGGGAGACAATATCCGTACCCGCCCCGTCCCATTGCCATGTCTACTTATGATTTCTTGTCTTCTACGTTCTACAGTATACAACCACGTAAGCTGTACAATTATGGGTTTAGTGGGTCCCTCATGTGCCACGTCAGCTGCCATGTTGACCACATTCCTTGTGTCTAGGCTTGTGCATGAGTTAATCTATTATCATGTTACACGTGTACCTTCCACGTGGGAAGTTACGTGTTTTTTTGTGCTTCACGGTGGCGGAGGTGGCTGTTAAGAAGGTGGTTCTCCGTCGTGGATGGCGGCTGCACCATGCCCTGTCAGGGCCACTCGTGGTGGCATTCTTGGCTATCTCGGCGAATTGGCTGTTTTTTCCTCAATTGTTGAGGAATGAAATGGATAAGAAGTCCAGTGAAGAGTATGTAATTTTGGTGGATTTTGTTAAGTCTAAGATATACCATTGAGAATGTTTAACTCTTGAGAGTAAACATTAAAGGATGAGAGAGACTTATAATTGTAATATTTACCTTAAAGGGTAAAACATTTGGCTTTTTTTTTTAAAGAATTATTTAATTGTGAATATGGCATATATGTTGAATATGTTGAAAAATGATTAGTGTGACTCAACAGCTAACATCTGAAAATGTGCAAGTCTAAAAACATTAAAGTATTTTATGTTTTTATTGGATTTACGTGGGTGTATAAAAAAATATATGGGTGTATGAGTTTAGGTTTGAAGGCAAAAAAATCTTTATTTAAATATTTGAAAAAAAAGAAACTTAATTGCACATAGTGTTTCAAATGAAAGATACACATACGTGGTTTAAAAAAAATACCATCTCTATCTTGGATTAATGCATTGTTCTTTCTTACAAAATTGGAAGAAAAAAAATAGATAAAGGAAAAGTGTGTCCCCCCTTGCAGCAATAACAATTAATCTAAGGAAAATATCATCCATTAGGAGATTTATAATTAAAGTGTGTTCCCCCTTGTAGCAATAACAACTAGTTAGTAATAAATGATTGAACTACTCTTACAGCTGGCCAAGTTTCCTTCTAGATTAGTCAAAGAGAGGATCGAGAGGCACAGAAGCGTGGCAATTAATTTGGGTAGCTATAATCTGCTGCCTGTAGAACTTCAGAAATAAATTGTCTTTAGAAGTGGTAATTTGTCTTTTGAAGACTTGCTTGGAATCTGTAAGATTTAGAACATGATCTTGGTTGCACGCCAGAATATTATTTAAAGGCTTCAGTTATTCCTTCTTTGAGTGGTTAAACAGCCCAATGATGACTATAATGGTTTTTTTATTATTAAAATGGATTAAAAATTAAAATTTATCATAATGGATTCATGAAGAAAGTATTTATCAAAATAGACGGTTTTTGTCACATAGGATTATAGAAAATGTTACCTAAGTGACACCTTATGTCTTTTTGTATTTTATAGCATGAGGCACCATTCTCGTATACTCCATTTTCGCCAATGCTAAATTCATATTTAATGATTAAACTATTGTCTTTACAACAATTTAAAATAAATATAAATGTATAATTAATTATGAAAAAAAGAGATATGTAAGCTTAGTAATGAAGAATAAAGTAATAAGAGTATGTATTTGTATTTCTTTTGATAATGAAACATATTTTTTTGAGACAAAATAAGACGTATAAATTTCAATTTTTTTATTTATAATTTTTTGGTTGAGTGTCTTTCAGTAAACGACATCATGTTTTAAGATTTTAGTGTCAGCCTCAACTTTTTGGCATCTAGAGTTGAATGGGAACATTCTTTAGTTGTTATCACTTTGTCCTGATTGTTTTGTGCTAGCAAAATAAATTTTCAGAAAGTCTGTTGAAAGTCATTCTAATTATCTAGAATCATGAGATGCTCTTCATCCTGAAGTAGTTAATTGGTCAAGATATATGTGGGGTGTTGAACATGTACTGATTTCCATTGGCTTGAGAAGTTCTACTGTTTCATTCACACAAAAAGCTCATAGAACTTTGGTTGGTTTGTGCCTGTCTTTCAAAAGTGCAAGTGTGTAAATTTGAGTACTTTCATGAATCATTTATACTAGGTGATTGATGTTGTGGTTTATATTTATGTGCTATGTTAATTGTGTTTTCCTTTTTTCTGTCTTGAGGAACATATGAATGCAGAGAAATAGATGTTGAAATATTTAGAAATATTTCTTTCAATCTATTATTATGACATGAATTTTATTTACTATCGAACAGGTTCATCAAATTTGTGCCTATGATGTTTATGGCTTTAGAAAAGTTTTATTTGAGCTGGTGACAAAAATTGTTGATCCGTCAATGGTTGTTGATGAGGATTTCTTAGACGAAATATGATTTATATCCAGCTCATTCAGTTGCTTTTAAATTTAAGAAATTACAATATTGTATAATATTGTAACTATGAAGTTAATAAATTAGTATACTATTGTATTTTCATCCATATTATACAATCTCATGATGTTATGTTATCATGCTTATCTTAACCATCATTTATACATTTTTTTATAACATATAAGATTAAATACTTTTGTTTTGCTACAAACAATGTTTCTAACATTATAACTTTGTTACTTCCATTTTGTTATATAATATCTTTTTTTTTTTTTTTGCTTGATCTTCAAATCAGTTATATGTGCTAGTAATTAATTTTTTAGCTTATATTAATTTTTTTCACATTTACTTGCTTTCAAATTTAATAAATAACAATATTGTATAATATATTTGTATAGTCCACACATGTATTATTATTTGTATTTTTCAGCTTACCCGTTCGAATACACAAGTAACTGACTAGTTTCCTTATAAATGATCAAACAGCAGATAAATTAGAAAAAAAATGATTTCAAAGAATAAAGACCCAAAAATAGAACTTTCATATAAACTAATTAAGAAAAAAATCTATTTTGAGAAGCCTAAAAAGAGGAATCAAACATTATTGTTTGGTCTCCTGTTTGAAGGTGAATTTCTACAAGAGTTGCTTCTGGCTGTCGGAGTGGAAAATAGGGTGGTGGAAAGATATGCAGATTTCTTGAATTGTAGAATTTTATCTTGGCCATTTGTATATCTTGGGATACCAATTGAGGCTAATCCAAGGAAGTTGAACTTATGGCAACCCATTTTTGACAAGTTTTCCAAGAAGTTGACACTTTGGAAGCACAAGTTTATGTTTCTTGGGGGTAGATCATGTTTGGTAAATTCTGTGTTATCCTCTTACCTCTTTTCTTTCTTTAGGATTCAAAATGTAGTGAGGAAGATTCTAGTGGGGATTCAAAGGAGGCTTTTATGGGGAGGGGGAAATGAGAATAAAAAAATAGCATGGGTTAAGTGGGGGGATATTTGCAAGGAGTAGAGTGAGAGTGAGCTAGGAGTAAATGATATAAGGTAATTTAACGAGGCTTTGTTGAGAAATGGAGATGAAATTTATTCCGTGGTGAGGGGAGGGAGTTTTGGAAAGAAGTGTTAATTTTGAAATATGGTGGTTGGAGGGCCATTCTAAATGAGGGAGAACAAACTCATGAGTCATGGTGGTGGAGGGATTTAAAGAGGGTTTGTGGAGGAAAACATGAGGTGAAATGGTTGAATGGGTTTGTTGATGGGTTTAAAACAAGGTTTTGGTTGAATGATTGGGTGGATAGACAAAGTTTAGCTAATATTTCCCCTGGACTTTTGTTAAGCAACTGGATGAAGAAGAAGAAAAGGGAGGGAAACACAAATAAATTTGAGATAAGGTTTTTGATGCCTCTTTATTTCATTTGTTACTTCTTATATAGATTTCGCATACATGCTGAGCTGGAATTGGTTATAACAAACTTTTGAAATATTTGCATTTGAACAGATAAAGCTAAAGGAAACGTGAAAAATGCTATCAGCTACACGAACAACTTATAGAGGCTGCCAAAATCAGTATATTGCTGCCAAATCACTTTAAACGAACTCTTTAAGGTATTTGGGCTTTTGTGTGATCCTTTTTGGCCTGTTATCAACAATACTATTTGTTGCTATGTTTCCCCCTTAATTGTTGTTGTTCTGAGTATTTCTATCAACACCCTCGACCCCGAAAACAACCTTGTCCTCAAGGCTGTAAGAATTGCACAGGTCCTCCCAGGATTCCCAAGAGGTATCTTCAGGTGCCAACCCATCCCATTGAATGAGCACCTTTTTAATGGCCGGTGTAACAGTCTCATCCCACTTCCAGTCCAGAATGGATAGTGGAGAGATGAGTGGGTTGTTGTCAATGGCGTCGGGCAGAAGACGAGCATGTTCGGATGGCAAAGGACCTTAATGAAGCTTCAGGAGTGAGACATGAAAAACGGGGTGAATCCGAGAGGAGGCAGGCAACAGGGGCTTGTAGGCAACAGAGCCGATGCACTGAATCACTTGGAATGGGCCATAGAAGCGTTTGGAGAGCTTATGAAAAGTGAAAACTACGGACTTCTATCGATAAGGCCGAAGTCGGACGTAAGCCCAGTCACCTACAGAGAGTTGGACATCTCGTCGGTGGGTGTCAGCGCTGGCTTTCATTGTTTCTTGGTCTTTGCAAAGGAGGTGATGCAAAGCGGCATGAAGTTCTATGCGATCAACTAACAAAGTAGCGACAGCATCAATAGATGAGGTACCCTGAATATAACGAGATATGGACGGTGGCGGCTTGCCATAAATCACCTCGAAAGGAGAAAATCTAGTGCTTGAATGCACTGTGGTATTATAAGACCATTCAGCAAGAGGTAAGAAATAAAACCAAAGAGAAGGTTTATGGTGAACAAAAGAATGGAAGTACTGCTTCAAAGTCCGATTAAGGACCTCCGTCTGGCCATCAGATTGAGGATGGTAAGCTGTACTCATACAAAGTTTCGTCCCACTTAATCGAAAAAGCTCGCGCCAAAAGGTGCTGAGAAAAATGGTGTCTCTGTCGGAGACCAGACTCCGGGGAAAACCATGGTGTTTGCAGACCATGTCCAGAAAGAGAGAAGCAACTTTAAATGTTGAATAATGAGTTGGAAGTGCGCCGAAGTGAGCCCCCTTCGAGAACCTGTCAACCACCACCAAGATTACCGTGAAGCCCTGAGATGAAGGTAAACCGGTGATGAAATCGAGGGATCGAGAATGACAAAATGAGGTATCGAGAATGACAAGCAAGCACCATCTGGAAGTCAAGACAAAAAGAGTACTACGAAGCTTGTCCAGAATGACAAAATGAGGTATCGAGAATGACAAGCAAGCACCATCTGGAAGTCAAGACAAAAAGAGTACTACGAAGCTTGTCCAGAAAGTCAAAATGAGGTATCGAGAATGACAAGCAAGCACCATCTAGAAGTCAAGACAACACATCAGCGACAACGTTCGTGGACCCTGGCTTGTATTTAATCTCATAATCGTAGCCCAGGAGTTTGGCCAGGTAATTTTGCTGCTCAAGAGTCTGAATGACTTGCGACATGAGGTCCTTGAGACTCTTATGATCTGTGAGTATAATGAAAGAATTGCCCAATAGGTAATGGCACCATTTTCACACTGCGGACGTGATGGCATAGAGCTCACGAACATACGCCGAGGAGTGTTGCAATCGAGGATAGAGGACCTTACTATAGTAAGCAATGGGATGTCCCTGTTGTAAGAGCACAGCTCCTATGGCTGATGTTGACGCGCCCGTCTCTATTGTAAAAGGAATAGAGAAGTTCGGCGTAGATAGAACAGGGGCTTGTGTCATCATGGTTTTTAGCGTCCAGAAGGCGAGCTCTGCTGCTTGTGACCAGAGGAAGTTATCTTTTTGAAGAAGGGATGTAAGGGGAGAGGCCATGGTGGCATATCCCTTAATGAACTTCATATAGAATTCGGTCAAGCCCAGGAAGCCACGAAGAATAGTTGGTGAGGTGGGGACGGGCCAATCCAGCATGGCCTGAATCTTCTCAGGGTCTAGAGCTACCCCTTGCGCAGAAATAACATGGCCCAAATAATTGAGCTGAGTCTTGGCAAATTCACATTTGGAATGTCGGAGAAGGAACTACCAGGCTGAAAGGCTGGCCAAAACGGTATCCAAATGGGTGACATGCGTGGCTAAGTCCGGGCTATAAACAAGAATGCCATCAAAGAAAACTACAACAAACTTCCACAAGAACGGCCGGAGAGTGTCGTTCATAGCTGCCTGAAACGTGGAGGGGGCATTACAGAGGCCAAAGGGCATGACCCGAAACTCATAATGGCCCTGATGTGTGCGAAAGGCGGTTTTGTGGATATCGGATTCTGCCATTCGAATTTGATGGAAGCCCTGCTGCAAGTCGAGTTTCGAGAACCAAGAAGCATGGCCCAAGTCGTCGAGCAATTCATCAATGGTTGGCATTGGAAAACGATTTTTAACCATGAGAGCATTCAGAGCTTTATAATCAACGCAACAGCGCCATGTACCATCCTTCTTTTTGACTAAGAGTATCGGGAGGAAAAGGGACTATGGCTGGGTTGTATTAAACCAGAATCGAGCATGGAGGAAATCTATTTTTCGATTTCAGTCTTTTGGAAGTGTGGATATCTATAGGGCTTGACGTTAACGGGGTCGGTGTTTGGTAGGAGGTGGATATGGTGTTGGATGGTGCGGTGGGGAGGAAGGTGAGTAGGTTCAGAAAATATATCTGGCTAGCAGGCAAGGATAGTGGTAATTAGAGGTGGGATGGACGAAGGGGGTGGTGTGGATGAAGAAGACGACTCTGGTTGGGCTATAACAGGGGCTATGTGGAACAGGGCTGATATGCTTTGGGTCTGGGCAAAGCGTTTGAGTTGGTGGGCCATGACTGAAGCTGGGGTGAGAGGGGCATCAGCGTGAAGGGTAATGTTGTGGCCCATATAATGAAAAGTCATGGTCAACGCTGCATAATCTGTTGTAATTGGGCCGAGGAGCTTCAACCATTGCATGCCTAACACGATATCTACACCGCAAAGGGGAAGGTGAAACAAATCTAGGGTAAAGGAGTTGCCCTGAATCGAGAATGGAACCTGGTGCGAGACGGTGTCACAATCCAGTGTGCTGCCATTACCAACCATCACGCGGAGGGATGTGGTGGGTGAGGAAGGAAGAGCAAGGAATCGTGCCATCCTCGTTTGGATGAAGTTGTGCGTGCTGCCGCCATCCACGAGAATAACGAGTTGTTGATGGTGAATTGAGCCGAGGAGGCAAAAAGTCTGAGGGGAAAATGTACCTTCCATGGCGTTGAGGCTGATTTGGGAGATAGTTGAAGGTGCCGTAGTCGGAGAGGAAGGGGAGTCAAGCTCATCGGGTTCATCATCCGCGATGAAGAGGTGGAGGCGAGGTTTGCATCTGTGGCCCGGGGACCACTTGTCGTCACAGTGGTAGCACAACCCCTGGTCACGGCGAACTGCGAGTTCTTCTGAGGTAAGGCGCTTCACTGGTATTTTAAAGGCTTGAGTGGAGAGTGTTGGCCCTGGCTTGGGATAAGGAGTGGATTGTGGGACTGGTGGTGCGCGGAAACCGCGACGGCAGTCCAACAATTTGTCCTCCTAAAGACATGCGAGCTCTACTGCCTAGGGAAGAGATATCGCCGCAGCGCCTAAACCTCCCTACGAAATTCCGAAATCAGACCGGAGACGAAGCAACTCAACAAACTAGATGGTGTGATTCCCATTGTACGATTGGCAAGCCTCTCAAAGTCAGTGAGGTACACACTCACAGTACCAGTCTGTTGCAACTTGAATAATGCTCCTTGAGGATCATCATAGAAAGAAGGTGTGAATCGCGACTCGAGAGCTTGTCGTTCCGGTACATCCACTGGTACTAGGACAATGCAGGGTCATCCATATAAAAGGAAGCCACCGTTAGATGCTCCTGCTCAGGTATTCCTTGGTAATCAAAATATTGTGAAATTTTGAATATCCAGCCAAGGGCATCGTGACCGTCAAATCTCGGCACATCCAATTTCATATGATGATGACGAGATGCTGGGGATGGTGGCTGTTGTGTAGGAGAGATGGGGGAGGTTGGGGAGACAGTGATGGTGGCCAAACAATCGAAAAGGGACTCGATCTGGGAAGTGAGGGAGGCATGGACGGAATCAATTTTCATATTAAGTGTTTGATGGCTGTCTGTCAAAGAGGCGTGACCTTGGGTGAGGCGGTGGACTGCTTCTTCCAGTCTATCAGTAGTCACTTGTCGGGTATGGTGGTCCGGCATGGTGAAAGGGCAGGTCGGACCAGTTGTTAAGCAACTGGATGAAGAAGAAGAAAAGGGAGGGAAACACAAATAAATTTGAGATAAGTTTTCTGATGCCTCTTTATTTCATTTGTTACTTCTTATATAGATTTCGCATACATGCTGAGCTGGAATTGATTATAACAAGCTTTTGAAATATTTGCATTTGAAAAGATAAAGCTAAAGGAAACGTGAAAAATGCTATCAGCTACACGAACAACTTATAGAGGCTGCCAAAATCAGTATATTGCTGTCAAACCACTCTAAACGAACTCTTGAAGGTATTTGGGCTTTTGTGTGATCCTTTTTGACCTGTTATCAACAATACTATTTGCTGCTATGTTTCCCCCTTGATTGTTGTTGTTCTGAGTATTGCTATCAACTTTTTACTATCTCCGACCAATAGGAGGAAGTGATTGGTAAGATGGGTTCATGGAGGGATGGTTCTTGGCGGTGGAAGGTAAAGTGGAGGAGGAACCCTTTTGTATGGGAGACTGAACTTATACAACAGCTTCATCAATTACTGGAAGGGGTCCAACTACAAATTTCAGGAGAAGACAGATAGTTTTGGAAGCAATGCCCCTCAGGGCAGTTTTCAACTTCATCGGCCTATCACTTTATTCAACAACTTGGAGGGGCGGGAGAAACTTGACAACTTTTTGAGTAGATATGGAAAATTAAAATTCCGCCTAAAGCTAAAATTCTTATCTGGAGAATTTTCAGAGATAGAATGCCAACTCTTGATAACTTGGTAAAGAGAAATGTCATTGATAGGAATTGTGATCAAATGTGTCCTCTCTGTTTGGGTCATCAAGAATCTGCTCAACATCTTTTCATCTCTTCTAATGTCATTCAAGATGTTTAGTTGGAATGCATCTCATGGAAATCTCTTTCTCTTGCACAGCCAAGTAGTTTGGAAGTTCATTTCATGTAATTTGCAGGTTTAGGAGGTTCTAGAATTGAGTCAGAATTTTGGCAAGCAACATGGGGAGCAGTGGTCTTTTGTGTGTGGAAATTGAGGAACACAGTTGTTTTTAGACAACAGTTAGTGGACAGAAAGAAATTGATAGAGGAAGTTAAATTCCTTATCTGGTCATGCTTACATAATCTGGATTCTGGTTTTAATTTTTCATTTGTTCAATGGTCATCTAATCCAGCAGTTTGCGTACATGGATGGTTTGGCAGGACATTATGTATGTGGCAAGTAGCTGAGTGCAGGAAATTCGATCAAAAATGTGCAGGAAAGGGTATGTGTAGCATTGTGGAATCTGTCAGGTGGAAATGCTAATTATGGAGGTGAGTTCATTAATCTATTTTGCCACATACATGCGGAGAACTTGCGCTGTGTTATTATCAAGAAAACTTCTCTGCATGGTATATGGCTTTTGGTAGTGGGGTAACTTCCACATGACTTTGTTTTGCATAATTTTATCCAGCAAAGACATGTTATAGCTGGTTAGTGGTGGGATACTATACTAGGAGAGGAAATGAGTGAATTACAATACTCTAGTATGTTGTGGAGCTTTGAACGGTTATTTTTTATTTATGCAATCATCGCCTAAATATATTGTAACCGCTGTCATGAGCTGATGGGGAAGTTCTATGAACTTTTTGTATTTACCTCTGGTACCCTTCTTTATTACATATATATAACTTTTGCTGATTAAAAAAAATGTTTTTTCGATTTCTTGCTGACACTGTAAAAGATAGTCATTGAAGTTTATTGGTTGTGTACTAGAAATGGTATATTTTAGTTGAATAAAACAGATAATGTGTTTTGAGGTGCAATAAACAGGCTCAAATCATTAATAATAATATTAAGAATATGTTGCTATGAAGATCTGCTGCAAATCTTGGGTAACGTAAAACCATATATTTTTTTTAAAATTAACGGGTATTGCTTTCTAACTCGAATTTAGCACCATATACTGCTGCCTTTTGGTTGACATGCAAATGAGGCAAGTTGAAGATGCCATATTTGAAATAGAAACCACGGATAAAGAACATATAAGTATAAGATTGACCTAGTGGATAGGAAAGAAGGACTTAAGGGTGAAGGGAGAAAGGAGGGAAGAGAGGTCCTAAGTTTGAATCTCCACACTGACATTTTTAACAAAACTAACATTTGCCGATACAAAAAATCACATAAAGAACATTGTGTAATCAACATGCTATGATTTAGCACATTCCATGTTACAATGTGTCTCACCCTTATATTATTTCTAAAAGTTTCCATAAAGACTACAAGAAAGCTACAAAGAAGGCAAAAGAAAGGTGCATATGCTATACACCTTAACCTTATATTAATGATGCATAAAAGGCAATATACCCTTCTCAATGAGATGTAGGAATTATACCCTGGTTGCGTACACTTGTTTTCTTGGACATGGGACATGCAAGTGCAGATCGTTGCTTGGTTAACCCTTCAATGATAAAAGAAAGTGCCCCATAAGCAATGCAGCTCTGTAGAAGTGATTGGGGTGTACCTGGAGAATCCTAAAGGATGAGTCATAATAACAATAAAAACGTACAAGAGAAGAAAATTAAATACATATTTTTCTTTTTAGTGAATAAATTACATACATATAGAGATAGACTTATACAAAAGAATTGATTGAAATGCCTGAGTCACTAAAGCAGCTTTTTGTTTTGTTTTGTTAGACCATTCAACATAGTAATAAACCTCAACCTTTCCCCAGCCAGCAATTGGAGACAAAATTGTCTCAAGTGTTTGGCATGAAGGATCATGTTTATTCAGAGATTTCAACAATGAAAGACAAATTAAAATTCATAGGTTTGAGAAAAGGTTTGGTCAAAATAGGTAAGATTACTGTGAGCTTTATCCTTAATTTCAATTGGTGCAGAGACCAACAAGTTAATAAAAATTTCAAGTAAAGGATGATAGTTCATCAATTATTAAAAGAAGGGATATACCAGGAAAACTTGTAGCAAGACCAGCGCAGCATCCAGCTACCCCAGCATTAATGGCTGCAGATGTGAAAGGAATCACATTATCAGTGAGAGAACATTATATTGGCGAGGCTTTTTTAAATTGGTTTCTAACATATTTGGCTGAATTAGAAGTTTGTTTTCCCAAATTAGACCTCTTTGCCAAAGGAACATATTTTTATGAGTGTTTTTGTAACACTTTTCATGTAGCATCTGAACACTACCTTATCATAATTCCTTCTTTCTTTTCATTATTAGTTTCCAACTAACTTTTTAGCTTCCAATTAACTTATATGTTAAGTTTTGTCAAACACATCATTGAAATTAAATATTTTATACCATCATCCTTTCCTCGAAGTCTTCCCAATATGCAGAAAACCACACTATCAACTCCGGATAAAATTGCAAATGTCTAATGAAAAAGAAGACAAAAAAGGAGACCTTGGATATAAGAGACACAAGTGAGTATAAGATGCCAGAGGAGATTCGTAAGCTTACTAAGCTACATCATCTTCTGTCTTATTATATGGGTTTAATTCGATTGAAGGATATTGGAGGCATGACATCCCTACAAGAGATACCTCCAGTGATTATAGAAGATGATGGAGTGGTGGTCATTAGAGAGGTAGGAAAGCTAAAGCAGTTAAGGGAACTGTTGGTGGTAAAATTTAGGGGAAAACACGAAAAGACTGTGTTCCGTAATAAATGAGATGCCACTCTTGGAGGAACTGTTGATGATGAAGAAATTGACTTGTACATTATGTGGCAAGTAGCTGAGTGCAGGAAATTCGATCAAAAATGTGCAGGAAAGGGTATGTGTAGCATTGTGGAATCTGTCAGGTGGAAATGCTAATTATGGAGGTGAGTTCTGGTGCAGCGGTAAAGTTGTGCCTTGGTGACTTGTTGGTCATGGGTTCGAATCCGGAAACAGCCTCTTTGCATATGCAAGGGTAAGGCTGCGTACAATATCCCTCTCCCATACCTTCGCATAGCGAAGAGCCTCTGGACAATGGGGTACGAAGTTCATTAATCTATTTTGCCACATACATGCGAAGAACTTGAGCTGTGTTATTATTAAGAAAACTTCTCTGCATGGTATATGACTTTTGGTAGTACTGGGGTAACTTCCAAATTTTGTTTTGCATAATTTTATCCAGCAAAGACATGTTATAGCTGGTTAGTGGTGGGATACTATACTAGGAGAGGAAATGAGTGAATTACAATACTCTGGTATGTTGTGGAGCTTTGAACGGTTATTTTTTATTTATGCAATCATCACCTAAATATATTGTAACCGCTGTCATGAGCTGATGGGGAAGTTCTATGAACTTTTTGTATTTACCTCTGGTACCCTTCTTTATTACATATATACAACTTTTGCTGATTAAAAAAAATGTTTTTTCGATTTCTTGCTGACACTGTAAAAGATAGTCATTGAAGTTTATTAGTTGTATACTAGAAATGGTATATTTTAGTTGAATAAATCAGAAATAATAATAAAACAGATAATGTGTTTTGAGGTGCAATAAACAGGCTCAAATCATTAATAATAATATTAAGAATATGTTGCTATAAAGATCTGCTGCAAATCTTGGGTAACGTAAAACCATTTTTTTTTTTAAAAATTAACGGGTATTGCTTTCTAACTCAAATCATTTTAGCACCATATACTGCTGCCTTTTGGTTGACATGCAAATGAGCAAGCTGAAGATGCCATATTTGAAATAGAAACCACGGATAAAGAACATATAAATATAAGATTGGCCTAGTGGTTAGAAAAGAAGGACTTAAGGGTAAAGGGAGAAAGGAGGGGAGAGAGGTCATAAGTTTGAATCTCCACACTGACATTTTTAACAAAACTAACATTTGCCGATACAAAAAATCAGATAAAGAACATTGTGTAATCAACATGCTATGATTTAGCACATTCCATGTTACAATGTGTCTCACCCTTATATTATTTCTAAAAGTTTCCATAAAGACTACAAGAAAGCTACAAAGAAGGCAAAAGAAAGGTGCATATGCTATACACCTTAACCTTATATTAATGATGCATAAAAGGCAATATACCCTTCTCAATGAGATGTAGGAATTATACCCTGGTTGCGTACACTTGTTTTCTTGGACATGGGATATGCAAGTGCAGATCGTTGCTTGGTTAACCCTTCAATGATAAAAGAAAGTGCCCCATAAGCAATGCAGCTCTGTAGAAGTGATTGGGGTGTACCTGGAGAATCCTAAAGGATGAGTCATAATAACAATAAAAACGTACAAGAGAAGAAAATTAAATACATATTTTTCTTTTTGGTGAATAAATTACATACATATAGAGATAGACTCATACAAAAGAATTGATTGAAATGCCTGAGTCACTAAAGCAGCTTTTTGTTTTGTTGTTAGACCATTCAACATAGTAATAAACATCAACCTTTCCCCAGCCACCAATTGGAGACAAAATTGTCTCAAGTGTTTGGAATGAAGGATCATGTTTGTTCATAGATTTCAACAATGAAGACAAATTAAAATTCATACCTTTGAGAAAAGGTTTGGTCAAAATAGGTAAGATTACTGTGACCTTTATCCTTAATTTCAATTGGTGCAGAGACCAACAAGTTAATAAAAATTTCAAGTAAAGAATGATAGTTCATCAATTATTAAAAGAAGGGATATACCAGGAAAACTTGTAGCAAGACCAGCGCAGCATCCAGCTACCCCAGCATTAATGGCTGCAGATGTGAAAGGAATCACATTATCAGTGAGAGAACATTATATTGGCGAGGCTTTTTTAAGTTGGCTTCTAACATATTTGGCTGAATTAGAAGTTTGTTTGCCAAATTAAACCTCTTTGCCAAAGGAACATATTTTTATGAGTGTTTTTGTAACACTTTTCATGTAGCATCTGAACACTACCTTATCATAATTCCTTCTTTGTTTTCATTAATAGTTTCCAACTAACTTTTTAGCTTCCAATTAACTTATATGTTAAGTTTTGTCAAACACATCTTTGAAATTAAATATTTTATACCATCATCCTTTCCTCGAAGTCTTCCCAAAATGCAGACAACCAAACTATCAACTCCGGATAAAATTGCAAATGTCTAATGAAAAGGAAGACAAAAAATGAAGATAATTAATGAATGGACATGTTCAAATAGGTATTAAGTTTGCAAAGTAAAAAGCCGGGCAGAAAATAAACAACATTGATCTCTGGTATACCTTAGCATTAGATCCTGCTTCTATAAAGGATCCTTTAAAGCCTTTCTTCTTAATCAATCCAGCACCTGAAAACAGACCCATTGAAAGCATCCTTGAGCACGAACAGAAATATCGACCAACTATCAAACTCTAAGAATTTGAATTTCTTGATCATAATCCTCTGCCAGCATTTCAAAGATAGCATAGATACACAAATATAACCTATGATTGAATAAAGCAGAAAATTTAGTTCAAAATCCATTTCTCTAGTTACTTGTTAGGAAAATATTATATAGATTCAAAATTTTAAATGATGTTACTCACTCACTCCTCTCCATCTTCACTCAAAGGTAATAAACAACTAATAACTAATAACAGAAAAGATTTGAAGGTGAAATTATCTACCAATAGATTCCTCTTTAAGTTGTGTACAGGATATAAACAAAACGGCATATACTCCCAAATTAAAAATTTCTCAGAGGATGCTATAAATTCAAGAAAGAAAAAACAATTTCAAATTGCAAATTCCGTGTAGCCTATTTGATTAAGAATAAAACTTAGATTTAGTTGCAGTTCATTAAGTGTCTTTAGAGTCAATTCTCCTGCCAGAATTGGAGTTTTACTTTCTAAACCTTTAATACAAATCTTTATTATGTGAATTACAAGTGAAACTCCAATTATGATTGAAAAACAACATTAAAAGTACCTAAGGAACTGCTTCTAAGAAAGTTAAAATACCAGAAACAAGAGAATGACGAAGAAAAACAGAAAAAGAAATGGTAACATCACAAAAAGTAAACATAAAGCACATGCAAGTCCAAGTCAGAGAGAGGACCATAGCCGAAAAGGGAGCCGGTGAGGGCGCCACAAGCAGTGCTAGTGGCGGCAGGGAGAAGAAGGAAAGCCGTGGGGGACGGAGTAGAGGAAGGACCTACAGATTTTGTAGGATTGGGAGCATTGTTCACGTCACTAACCGAATTAACTGTTGCATCCGATGCCATCACTTTTGAGTTTTGACGATGGGGTTACCCTGCTCTTGACTTGAATTTATTCCACACTAACAACATTACCTCTTTCAACAACAAACTAATCAACACTGCTATTCACAATTATTAATTAGCTAAGTAAATATTTAGGAACACAAGGTCCTTCTCTGACTATGTCAGTTATGCAATCCTCATTGTTATTAACGATAATCAAATTCTTTAAAGTATGAAAACAAAGTTCTGTATAGAAACCAACGAAATGGGATATTTTTTCTTCCTTTTTTCTTGAAAAAAAAAATCTCTCAAAGTATATAGAGTAAGCCAAGCAGATACACAAGATATCACCATTCTGCTTTTGAAAATGGATTAATAAAAAGTGGCCTCTTGAACACTTCTTCCATATATGCGTTGACACTTTCTGTCTCTTTGATGTGCTAGATAAGTCTACAAAAATACAAAGTCTTCATCCTACAAATACCTGAAATCAGAGCTAGCCTCAAACAGCGGAAATGTCTGTGTCCTTTGCTGTTCTGCAACAGCGTATGGCATAAAGTGAAGGAGCCAATCTCATCAAAGGTCATGCAAATAATTCAAATGAGAATATCAGATCTTCATGTGTGACTGACATTTAAAGTTACAATCATGCCTTGATCAGAAGATCTCTATGGTAAGATTCCTGTTTAAGTTAACAATTTAAGTTAAGGGAAGCAAATTTAGAGACCTATTCTCTCGGTAAGTTAGTAATTCGTATGTAAAAGTTCTTTGTCTACTGTCATGGCTTTGGTATTTTTGGAACTGTATACTTTATTTTATTTTGTTCTATTGTCATGCCGTGACTTCTCCAATCAACCTAAAAATCTTCTACATAGAGACAAAATGCTGCCCAGCAGCTCCCATAGGTTACCTGCGCATCTTGTGCTAAATATTAACAAGGAATACTACAACTATTGGTGTTCTATCGGATGTCAGTACTGAATTACTATTTCATTCAGCTGGTAGTGACCAAAGCGAATTGTGTACATAAGCGCAAGAGTTTCACAAACATTGACCCATTTTGAATCTTAGACAAAACGTACTTCTTTTTCATCAACTTATTTTTCACCAAAATACATATTTGATATCATTATCCACGGACATATGAAATGAATGAGTGCTAAATACAACATCCGTAACACGACCAATGCCAGGTAGCAATAGAAATGCCAACTGGAATGCCATTATCCAGCAAGAAATACATACAGCTCCACCCTGAAAAAATACTGAACAACTCATGATAGCCAAAATCAAATTCTATCCAGCAGCCAATCTGCGATCCATTTTCTCTAACTTACAAGGAGCTACATCTGTTCAAAGACTTATTCGCCCTCGTTCAGTATAGGTACAATGAGTGGTTTCATTTGTGCCAGATATACAATCGCCCACCTAAAAGAACAGAGGAAAGATCAAAGTCAGCATATGACAAAGAAGACACGATTTGGTATTTACAAGCTATAAAAGAGACCAATCAAAGATAGAAATTAGCACACTGAAAAATCAATGAAGATGGGATTCATTAATACGTAGATAGAAAAGTTGGGAATGAATAATTAATAAAAAAAGATCACTAAAGGTCAAACCCCACCCCGCCCCTAAAATAAACAAAACATAAACCCTTTTGGACATACAGTTACTCGCATTCATCAAATTTTATCACAAGCTCCTTGTGAATGATGAAATATGCATAATGAAGAACATTAATACAAGTACATAAACTATTTATAATTTCCTCTAGTAAAATCATACATTTAGGATGTGCATAAAAGAATGACAAGAAGTAGTTATACGATTGTATCAAAGAGAAAGAGAATCTTCACAGACTATTTAACAGTTGGACATATATTTAAGTTACTACTATTCACAATGGAGAACACTGTGGCATGACAGGCTCCTTTTTTCCCAATCAAACACAATGCTCTGCTTTGAACATAATAAAGCATCAAGTCTTATATATGCCAGGTACAATTACTTGAATTATCCCACTTTTTATGGAGTTTAGTTATTCTGCTTCAATTACTATTTATGAGGGCTGCTATACAGCTTTAGTAATTTGACAATAAACACAAAAGTTAGTGTGGCAGTATCAAGGTCTATGAGAATGAAAGAACAGCTACAAAAACAAACAACTTCAGCATTAATTATGTGCACGTGACTACATGTCATCCTGTGAGTGGAGTTATCTGCATGGGGAAAAATTCAAGTCATCTAGTAATTTCTTCTTCTATTCTGATCAATAAAGTCCTTACCAGGGGAAATAAGAAACATAGGTGCACAAGTTCTCTAATTACTGTTTTAACTTTATACAAAACAAAAGATGAATGCCCATCAAACAACACTTACATCATCCAGCAGCAAATTGTTGCAGTAATTACCAAAGTAAGGTGAAATCTGCAACAGAATAAAAAGAGATTAGTGTGCATTGAAGAATAGTGACACAGTAATGAATATTTGTGGGATTTGTGTGCATGTAAGTCTGCATATATATATATATATATACTTCATAGTCTGCTCAAGTCACTAAATAAATCTCTATATGTTGCATTACCAAACACAAGAGTTGCTATAAATAGTTGATAACCATATCAAGTTATCAATTATTAATTGTGTGTTTTTACGTTCTCACACTTTCCATCGCAACTCAACATAAAAGAGCCAAAAAGTTGGATTGGCATTCAGTCATAACCAAGGCAACACCACATGCCTAAAGGAAGGAATCATGTACACTCTAACCATCTTTACAAGCAGAGAAATGCCAGACAAACAATTAACATCTAGGAATACATGTTTTTTTTCTTTTACAAAATACTGACCAATTCATATCCTTCCCAAGTGCACAGCCATGACTGACCATAAATACCTTAAAATTAACATGTTAAACTTCTGGACGAATATAATTTGTTTCTCTATTCTAAGCTGTCATTATATTCTTGGTAATCAAGAATTAAGAAAGACAGTCTTCATCTAATTTCATCACCCTAAATCTTCTCAACTTCAAATCAGCAGCTGGATCCAAAATTACAGAAAACAACAAAACGCATTCATCCAAACAATCCCTAACTTCGTCCGATCAAAATCCCGCTGATTGCAACAACAGAATTAAATCAAAACCAACGATGAGATAATTCATTCATATAACCAACCAAATTACAAAAAAAAAAAATTCACGAACGCTGCACTATACTCCAATTGAATGCAGAATACTCTAATTCCTCAAATACGCACCACTCTCGAGATTGCTAGGGCATCAAAATTGATACATCGTGAACGTAACAAAAAAAAAAACGAAAGAGAATCGGAAGGAGCATACAGATTGGTAGAAGGTCCTCTGTTGCAGCAAATTCTGGTGCAGAGGCACGCGATGATTCCGATCACTACGAAGATCAGCGTCGTCACCAAGAACCCCATGTCGATTCGCTTCCCTTCCAGATCCCGATCAGAGAAAACGAATTCCTACCGCGAATTAAAAATAATAATATAAAATACGAGTTAATTGATTGGAGTGTTTGGTTGCCGAGAAAATGGTGGAAAGAGAAAGAAAATGGAAATAGGAAAAGAGAAAAAAAGGTTGGAATAATGTAATTAGTTTGTTTGTTACCTCCGAACTCTGAAGCAGAGATCTCACTGTGCTCTGTCCTCTGAATCGATCAGTTTTCTGCTTCAGAATGAATTGGGCTTAGGCCCAAAACATAGCCCACTGTTGTCGGGCATTGTTACATGCACCCAGCGAAATTATTGATACGTTTAATAATTTTATGATTTTTCTATTTTGTCTTTCCATAAAAGAGATATGGATGAGCTCATCCGTACTAGACTTATGAATTAGTTGATTCCTAAGTGTTTTTTATATATCTTTTTATCAAAAATACTCATGAATTACATGATCTGAGTGTTTTTTTTTTTAATTTTTTAATAAATTAATTTTTTTTTAATAGTAAATATTTTTTATTTATAAAAAAATATATAAATTAAATAATTTGTATAAGTTATATTAAAAATAATTATCACAAAATTTATTATTTAAATTTACATGTTTATTAAATATACATTAAAAATTTTTAGTGTTATATGTAACATTATTTATTTTATAATATAATTAAATTATTAGTACAGTTGATTAGAATGTCTTACTAATAACCTCAAAGTCATATTGAACTTTACATGTGTCATGTCCAATTGGTAGTAGTAGTGTGTTATTCTTATTTATTGATTTTTTTTGTGATTGAAAAAAATATATATATGTTAAAGCCCTTTAAATTTATCTTTTTTAAAAGGAGACACTTAGTTTTCATTTTTTTTCAACTAATCCTTAAATTATAGATATTATTTCAATATTTTTTATGTAAACTTTGCGTCAAATATAATGAAATGTATGATTTAAAATATATATATATATATATATATATATATAATGAAATGTTATTGATCATTAATTTAGACTTTTCGTATATTTTACAAAAAATAGTTGGGAGTAAACACTCTCATTCCATAATATACATGGGAGTGCGGAAAATAAATGCCATATACATGCTAATTACCCAAATCAATGGGGACAACATTCCACATGCCATACCCTCAACCAATCGCAAATCAAGTTTATTTATTCTCCTTGGAAGACTACCATAACTAAGAAGTCCACGCAACAATTGTTGTCTTCGAAATATGACCTTAGCATTGAATCCTTTGTTAGTCATACTGTAATTACTGTTGATAATCATTGCATTAAATCCTTGTTGGTTATGCTGTTCGCTAAGTTCACAAGTGTGTTAGCTCTGGGTGGTAGAACAAGCATAAAGTAACTTCTATATATCCATTCCTTCGACAAAAATGTTGTTTACTGATCTACAAGCAAGCTGTTTGTTACACTAACAATCTGACTCACAGTCATGCAAATAGCCAACTCTTGGAAGAAGAATTTGTAAAAACAAGATCCACAATCGAAAGAAGAGACCGTCACCACAATGATATCTCAACTAAGCTTCAAGATCACATTCACAGCTGATTAACTACAACCAAGAAGGGTAAAAGAACAAAGCAACTAAAAGAAGAACTTTCGTGGGGATGCTCTAGATGCAACCGTTGATGGATAGTTTGAGGACTTGGGAGGAGGAGACACTGCCTTGCTTTCTTGACCCCCAAGCTCTCTGTCAAGCAACTTAGCTGCCCTTGGATCTGTTAGTAGTGTCTTCTGGAAGGACTGTGAGAAGCCAGTTGCAATGATAGTGACATGAATCTCCCCATTGTAGCGATCATCAACAACGGCACCAAATATAATATTGGCAGAAGGGTCGGCTAAACTTGTCACCACCTACAGCAGTTATGAAGTTTTGAAAACAGGATACAAATGTTCACAACAAATTCATAAGATCAAAAGAATGCTGAAATGTTCCTTCTGACAATAAAATTCTTAAGTACCTGAGACACTCTGTTCACTTCTTGCAGAGTTATGTCTCTCCCCCCAGTAATGTTATACACTACTCCAGTAGCTGACTGAATAGAAGAGCCAATTAAAGGAGCCAAAGTAGCCTGTTCTGCAGCTTCTTCTGCCCGGTTTTTACTGGAGGAAACACCCACACCAAGCATTGCAGTTCCAGAGTCTTTCATCACAGCTTTTACATCAGCAAAATCCACATTTACAAGCCCAGGTATCTGTAAAAAGACACATAACACTGAATAACATCCTGATAAGCTGACATCAAAATGTACTTCACATTAATTGTCCAATTATGATGGAGGAGCAACACTGAAATGAGTTAGGAGGAAAGGATATGGAAAATGATTCAAGCCTTGAATGTCTCCTCTTTTCTTCACTTTCTATCAATCTAAAGGGATCACCAGATAGAAAGTCTGAAAAAATTGCTAATCAATATCAACTCACTGTTATGATGTCTGATATTCCCTGTACTCCTTGTCGTAGAACATCATCTGCTAGACGGAAAGCATCCTGAAGAGGTGTCTGCTCATCAGCCATGTCAAGCAGGCGGTCATTTGGAATCACTATAAGTGTATCCACATTTTTCTGCAACTTTTCAATGGCTTCCAGTGCCTGAAAGGATGACATCTGAATTTAACCTCTCAAAGTATCCTCGAAAGCAAGACAATATAATAAACATCAAAAAATTATCAAAATACATGATCATAGTTCATCCATAACTAAGATTATTATAAGTTAATAACGCATGATTTATGACTAGCTGCAAATGAGTATAAATGAAAAAAAGGAAATCCCAAGTTTTTTAGCACACTTGAAGGAGAATTGCATCCGTATAGCATACTAATCATATTCTCAATCACAAAAAGAATGACACCTGCCTGCAGTGATCTTTTGCGTCCTTCAAAACTGAAGGGATAGGTAACAACACCTACTGTCAAGTAACCTGCCTCTTTAGCTATTCGGGCCACTACTGGGGCAGCACCAGACCCAGTTCCCCCACCCATGCCAGCAGTTACAAACACTAAATCTGATCCTTGAAGAGCATTGGCAATAGCTTCTTTTGATTCCTCAGCAGCTTGTTCCCCCAAAAGTGGATTCCCACCAGTACCTGCATCTCTATCAAGCAACTCGAATCAAAGGTCACATTGGAGTGAAGCTACACACACACACATATAGATCACATGATTGCAACATATATGCATGTTATAATCAAGTACAAAGGAACCCCCTAGGCATAAAATGCAACTTCCTGACCTAATCCACGAGTCAGAAGCTCTCCAATTTTGATAGGGTTCTCAGCAGCAGAATGCAACAGTGCTTGAGCATCAGTATTTATAGCATAAAATTCTACACCCTGATTGAAAAAAATAATAATAAAGCACAATACAATACAACATTAACAAAAATATAAAGTGTACCTTAATGAATCCAATTTGTAACTATGATAGACCCCTCGATATTTGGTTAAAATTGGTTTTAGCCTCTATAATTTAAAAACCATGGTCCTCGTATTTCTGAAATTTGGTGAATTTTGTCCCACCCTATACTTCATTTTGACCTGACCAAGTCCATCACATTTCAAAAAATGTACGTACTAACCAGTTTTGAATAAATTGAGAAACCTAATGCACATTTTACCCAAAAAAGAAACATATCCCATAAAAACAAACCCACCAAAGTTATCACACAATCTCACATTGTTCATAAATAACCCACTAACAGATATTGAGTAAATGAAAATGGGAAAAGAAAAACTCACGTGCAATCCGCAACCGATCATGCGGTTAACAGCATTGTTGCCGCCGCCGCCAACACCGACAACCTTAATCTTAGCGCTGTCGACTGTCGAGAAGGAGCAGCATGTCACGGACGCGAAACGACGTCGCTGGGGTTCGAAGGCGCACCTTCTGCTTCTAGGGTTCAGGGAAACGCAGTTTCTTTGAACGAAAGAGGAGGAAGGCAGTGCGTTGTGGCGAATTGGAGTGGGGTTTGTGAGTGGCAGCATGGCCATTGCAACACTTCTAGGATTTAGGGTTGATGGTGAAGAATTTGGGATTTAGGGTTTAGTGTTTTAGGGGAAGATGAGAATTGAGTTCAGTTTTCAAGTTTCACGTTGGTTTGGATTGGAAACGGTTGAAGGAAGAAAAGCACAACAGAAGGTTATGCACACAGTCTAGCAGAGTAGCAATAGTGGTCACTGAAGTCTAAAACCCTTGCGTTTTACTTTTGTCTTTTTTTATATATAAAAAAAATAATGCACCACAGAAATGAAAAAGAAAAAAGTTGATACTATCAGTATATGACAGATATTTAAAATTAAAAATACAATACAATATATAAAATATAAAAAAAATTATTGTATTTATAATATAAAATATAAAGTTTAGATATTTATAATTTTGCTTATAGGATAAAACACTGCTTTAATGATGAAAAGTTAAAAATTAATATTATTTATTTAATAAAATAGTTGTTTTAAGATTAATTAAAAAAATTTAACTATTAATTAAAATAGTTGTAGAAAACAGATATCGTTTTATTGGATAATTAGTTAAAAGAGTAACTTGTTTTAATTTCTCTTTTATTTACACAAAATTCCTTTTTATTTATAATATTTAACATGAAATCTCTCCTCTATAATTGCATGCGTCATGATAAAAAAATAATTTAATGAGAGTAACCTCATGATGATTAAAAAAAATAACATAACTTTTTTATCATGATAAAACAAAAATTAAACTTGAAAAAGAATAATTCTCCACCTCCACGAGAATGTTTTTGTGAAAATATATATTAAAAACAATTATTAGGAATTATAGTTCCCCTAAAAACTACATATCAAACATGATAAATTAAATTTTCCAAATTAAGATTCGTTAAAAGTGAAAATTTATTCTCTATCAAATGTCCAAATTTATTCTCTACTAAAATTTCAAATTAAGATTCCGCAAAAGGGAAAATTTATTCTCTATTAAATTTTCCAAATTAAGAACTTTTTTGACACATCATCTCTAAAATCTAAATAATTGTAAAACTAAATTCTAACTTAGTGTTGTCATTACTGCCATTGATCCCCCAGATATGATCAGCATTTCCATTTTTCGAACCATTTTAACTACTATGGGCAGCACACATTCGGGTAAACTAAACATTAACACCAAAAAGAAAGAAAGCAAAAATTAAATATAATATCCTTCTTATTTATTTTTTATTTATCTTTTTTGTTTCTATTTCGAACCTTGGATTGCAGCTAATAGCAAAACGTAACTGAGAATTTGCCAAGCGAAGAAATTGTTCAACACTAATGTTGGAAACCCTCTTCATCCTTCACATACAAACAAATTCTCTATACTAATAAGTGAGTTTCAGTTATTGTTTCCATTTTTCCTTCGTTATGTTTCATTTGCAATTATTAGGAATGCTTTTCAATGAAAGCAAATATATGACTCTTTCAACGATTTTTTAAAAAAAATTTCAATTACAATTGTTGTTCGTGATTTTATTTTAATAGATTTCCAACAAATATTTCATGTACAACTCCTTTGATGCGAATTGTTCTTCACAGTTTTATTTTTATGATTTTTTAAGAGAAATCCTAGGCACATTTTCTTTTTAACACTCTTATGAGTAACTAAAATTTGAGGAAAATCACCCATTTTAATATATCTCACTTTTATACCAGGAGACAAAATCATTAAATGAAAAATAGGATCCACAAAAATAGATAATTTTAAACAGATTTCAATTAATGACATAGTGTCATTGACATTCCTTTAAATGAGATGTACCAGGTCAACCACATTAATATTTAAAAACTAACCATCATTATTAATTAATAAATACTTATGTGACTGGCCTAGACTAGCAATATAGAGAAAAGATAATAGAATCATCACTGCTAAATAAATCATCTAAAGACAAAATCCCAGAAGTGTTACTGGTATTCCCATGAGTTTAAATATCAGAGAAATTTAAATACAGGTTAATTTCTATTTTAGCCTATGGTAATTTATATTCTGCAGCAAGTCACATGAAACATGCCACCTTATTGCATGCACTTTCACATGCAAAAACAAATACCTACAGTGCAACTAGTGCTACAAAAACATGTATGCTTCAGGGTTTGGAACAAACGGCAACACACTTTCCCCAAATAATTCAACCACTGATGACACCAAATTTCCTGCATCAATATCATCCTTCCAAGCCTGAGCAAGAGTGGAGGACACCTTCCTTTGTTGATCTCCAATATCCCTCCCAGGCACGTTGTCATTGGATATTTGACGAGCCATTGACATGGAAGAAACCCCCATCATGGAAGAATATCCACCTGTTGAACCTTGCATGTCAACTGACATGGAGTTCATTGGTACCGCGCCTCCAGTGCCGTCTGTTACAAGTTTCTTCATTGGAGGTAGCTGCTGCTGCTGCATCAGATTAACGGTGCTGGCTTTTCGTTTGCCTTCATTAGGGTAAAAGATAGAGTATGATTATCAGAGCATAAAAATAACAATTGCAATGTGATTATAGTAAACAAAGGTGCCAAAAAGTGCATTCCGATGGAAACATTTTGTCTTCTGGGGAAGCACATTCAGAAACTCAGGCTTTCAGTGCAACTTCAATATATATATTGGAAATGTATCATGTTACTGTTTTAGAAGATCTAATTTTGACCGCTTAATGTTTGCATGAAAGGTCAACATTCAGTTTACTTGAAATCAATATTGAATTTCCATGTACGGCTAAAGATTATTTTACTTAAATATATCCTTCACTACCCATTTTGGTAGTAAGTTTAAAAATATTTCCTTTCACGCTCTCAAAAGAAACACTTTCTATGTGTATAATTTTTTAAATGTCATACATTTAGGGGGAGGATAGGTTGCCCTTGCCCTGATTGATGTTCAAGTCATTAATTAATTTAAGGTTAAATATTTGATTTATTTCCACGTCTTCATTATAAATCATTTTGGCATTCCCATTGCTTTTATATTTACTCTTGTTATTATAATTATGTAGTGAAAACTAATAGTATTTAAAATCAACCCTCTTATAATTTAAAGAATTCTTTATTAACCATGAAAATCTTTTTCTCTCCTTTTTTATTCCAAAAAAGGAACATTACATGGAAATATTATTAGCACAAAAATATTAAAAAATTCATTGGTTCGTATATTCTTGAAAACAGTAATATATTGAAATTTTATTTACAACCATTGGTTATTAAATAATAACTTTTTGCATAGGGCTTCCAATGCATTTCATTTTTTTATGAGCCTTCCAACGCATTTCATTAACTAGCTTGTGTTCTATCAAAAAGAAAATGTTTTCCATTATCAACCCTGTCCCTTTTATGTTTGTGTTTCCTGTTAGGACTAAAAGCTAACTTTAAGAGGGGGAGACAGAGAGAGAGAAGAGAGATCATATGGCTATTACCCAAACGAATGCACAAACTAATTTATCAATTACCCCATTCAGCAGGCAAATATTGCTTTTCAAAAACATCACTATAATTGCAGATGTAGAAAAATAAAGCCACACCTGGCATCGCAATCACAGATTTTCCACTGCCTCTTGAAGTAACCTGAGTTGGAGGAGAGAACAAATTGCCAAACGTTTTGACCTTTTCATGCACGCATTGTCCTGCTGCACCCTGAAAGGTTTATGACTTCAGTAATCAGCTAAAGAGATGTTCATTGAAACAAACCAATTTATGCATAATGAAACCTAGGTATTCAATAAAATTAAAGAATTAAATTTGAATGCAATCAAAAAAGTTTTACAAAGCCATCCAAATAGGTGCTGCCAAATCATATAATGAGATGAGTTGTCAAATTAAATGTGGCAACACATTGAAGGATGACAGTGTAATATATTTTTTAGATTATCTGTCAAAATTAAACGCAATTAAAACATTACAACTCACCAACAAAGCCCCATAAACTTGCCAAGCTTCATGCCTCTTCATTTCGTTTTCTTGCTTCTCAGGTTGCATTTCTGGCTCAAGAAGATGCAAATATGGCTCGAGATTTGGAAGTATAAGCAAGCGAATCTACTCAAAGTGAAGGAATATATGCATTAGTTGACACCAATACAACTAGAGGTTCTAAATCACAAAGCATAAAAGTGACCTGTGAACCCCATACAAAGAAAAAGAGTTAAGGTTGCAATAAAAAATATGCATTAAAAACAGATGCAATTATTTTAGTAACATCATATAAAAAAAAGTAATACTTCTTCATTATTATTATCCACGAGAACAAAACAGATGGTAAAGAATAGTGTTTGCATAAAAAAATAATCATATCTAATCTAAAAGGGAAAAGTAGATCTGTCTTCATTAAGTTATTATCCGCAAGAGATCATCAAATAATTAATATGAAACCAATTTAACAACCAGAAGCCATCTAACAATCTACTGGGCTGATATTAAAACACGGAGATCAAGACATACCAGTCTTGATCCAAGAGCTTCTATCCCTTTAATTGCACCATAGTGTTGAGGCAAAGCTTTTGTAGGGTCCAAGAAAGAATGAAGAAATGTCTTCATCACACGTGGCTGCAGATTGTGATAAATATGCCCAAATCTGAAGAATTCCAAAGACTAGGAACATAAAAACTCAAAAAATATAAATGATAATATAAGCTCAGTATTCTATAGTAATTATTTTAATATACTAATAAGTCACAAGCAATGCAATGTTAAAAGATGTAAGGAAAAAAATTGTCCTTATCAAAACAAAGTATGTGCAATCTCAAGAAAATTTTTGGTATGCATATCAAGAAACCCTTCGTATCATCTACAGTTCTACAGAACACATGTTACTCAAACCATGAAGTTGAATATGATACATGTAACAGCCCCAAAAACCACAATTAACATTTAGAATGAAACCCTATTGCTCATCAGCAATTGAAGTCTCATCAAGCAGACCTTGACCTTCTCATTGCTCTTTTTGGTACCATACAATTGCAGAAATGTGCACCAAACTGCCCATCCAAAAAAATCATAAGGGCTGAGAATTATTAAGTTAAACACTTGAACTTGAAATATGGGCAAAATCTAAATATTATTTTCCAATGTACAAATGTTAATAACAATATATATATACAGGCTAGGGAATTAATGTTATCCTAGGACTTATGGGCAAAAAATCTGACCCAATTACAAGAAATAAGGAAAATCTGTCCTAATTACAAATGAAAAGAATGATAATAATGCACATGCTGCAACAGTTAACAACATAAAATCTCTGCCATGGTAATTATACTCCTATACAATAGAAAGAAGGTCCACACCTTTGGCATATTGAAGTAACAAGATTAGCACTGAAGTTCCTAAGCTCCCAGTGCTCATCAGAGAGTCTGTTTCCTATCCTTTTTGCAACAATGCAAGTAATGATAGGCGGCATCAATTGATGTAACTGCAGATTATAAGAAAATATTAGACAAAAACTGAAACTCATAAGACATTACTGAAGTAAAAACTCAAGTTTCAGTATAACTGCTCTTAAGTCTTGGCTTCAGTAACCCAAACATATCCAAAACAGGCACGAAGTTATTGTGTTCATTTACAGAATCACATATCAGAGATCAACCTCATGAGTTGTCATAGATGACAATTATCATCTCAAGTTGATGATATATAGATGCAAAAATTTACAATGGTGTCATGCTTACATAAAGTTCTATGTGTATCTGAGAATTTTGCAGAAGGCTCCGCACAAGGCGCATCAAGGCAAATAAAACAGCTAAATTATTTAAATTCCGTGCCACCTGATATGACAAGGGAAAGAGGATAAGAATCAGTACTTATATTCTATTTCAAACACTAAATTAACAAGTTTACCAAAAACACCATTGATATAAACTTGTCAATACCTCATCAGCAACAAAAAATGTGAAATAAGGAACTAAGGGATGGAGTCCCGAGTCTGCTGACAAGCTAACCAATGCTCTTCTAAAAGGAATGGATCCAGGCTTCTTTAAAGTTAGGTCAGTTATTTTCTCGTAGTAAAGCTGTCAAAGAAATAAAGATCATTAAGTTGATAAAAAAATATATGGAATTTCTTAAAAAAATAAAAAGACATACCAAATAATGAGTATACCTGAAGCTCCCTTGTTATTAAATGTTTAACAGGTAATTTAACATCAACAGGAAGCCCGTCTTCCTTAAATTCAGATTTTCTTATCTCAGACGGAGCTGCAAGTAACATAGGCAAAGCAAATATGTCAATGTCAGGAAAATTAAACTTCTAGCTGGAAAGAAAAGGGGGGAAAAGGAGTGAAATTGTGCAGATGATAATATATGAAATTGAGTGTAGCAGATCACTTAAGGTTATAAACTTCAATGTTATAGCAAGTTGGCTTGATGGGCACCAGTTGACCATAGTATCATACAAACAATGAGGTTGGTAGAAACACAGAGCACTACTACTAAGGAGGAGGTTAGTTCAGTTTTATTGCACTTAAATCTGGAAAAATACCTTCAACTGGAGCATTTTCAGGAATTGCAGGTTGCACACCTTCAATAGCCAACCAGTGACTAGTAATTGATGTATCAAGGGGTGCTTTTGGTAAAGGAGCTTCAACAATCTATTCAAATCAAGAAAAATGTGAGAACACCGTACAGGAAGCAATTCAACTACTTTTCAATAGAATAGCAATCTTGATGTACCTAGAAATCTTACATCTTTGATATCCACATCTTTGTCGTCAATGTAGAACAAATCCTTGTGTCCAGCAGCTCTTTTGAATCGTGGAGGATCATTAGATGTGAACCCATATATTGGCTGATACATAAATACAAAAATAAGCAAAAAGAAAACAACAACAAATTTCAAAGATAAAAATTTTAACAAGCTGGGGGCAGACTGGACTTGGTGATAAACATTTCATGGTGTACATGAAACACAATTCAGATAGAGAAGTGTTTGCCATCTTAAATGTTTCAAAGCAATGTTTTGATGCGAATGTGGCATTCTACTTCTACAATGACCATCTCTCATAAGACTATACTCAAGAGACATGCCATTATGAATTTGCCATCGTCTCAACGACAAATCAGCACTCTTTCATAGATACACGTAACCAAGCCTAACCCTTTTGCACACGAGTTTGAGGGGGAAAATGATTACAGAGGCAAAACACATGCTACCTCAAAAAACCATCTTATCAAATCCACAAGCATTAAAAACATGACACATAACCTAATTCCAAAAGCAAAGCAAGTCACCTCCAAATTTCTCAATGCAAGTGCAGTATCCACATCCTCTGTAGTAAGAAAAGTTCTCTTTGAATGGCGCATGCATTTTACCGACTCCTGTTCAATACAAAATAAACAACAAACCCATACCTCCATTAGCCACACTCAAGCAGTAGTATTAGCAATAATACCAACAAAGCAACAATAATATCAATGCCTACAACCCTTTTAACATGTTCAAACATTCCAACCACCCCATTAACTGAATTTCATTCTTTTCCCTCAAATATAAAATTTTTCACATAATAATATTGAAAGTGGGTTTCATCGTTTGCACATAAACCGAACCGGGTCTTTGCATTGCAACGAAATCCACAAAGGGGGTGACGAATTACCCGCGAAAAAATCAAAATTGCGCAAAAGGGTGCGAGAAAAATGTGATGGGGGTACCTGCATGATTTCGCGAATGCGATATTCGAGATCGGGAGCGAGAGAGAGGGCAACATCGGAGGACAAATTGGTGATGCCGATGCTCTGTGCAATGACTTCGATTGTCTCCTTTGGCACGAAACTCATCTTGGATTCCAATCGGACATCAATTGCTCTTTCACCAATCGACAAAGGTTGCTTAGGTTAGTGGAGAATGGTGATGGCAGCAATGGCAAAAACAAAACAATTTGCAGAATCAGAAGAATGGTTTGAATTAAGGTAGAAATATTAATGTTGTTTTTATTAACCTAACTAAGACTTGCAGTTGCAAGGTCAAAAAGATGAAGACTAGCGAGTTTTTTTCTCACAGATCAAAGGTTGAGGTAAAACAGGTTCGGAATATTGAGGTTGTTTTTTCTAAGCTTTGGCTTCACTACTTGCATAAATATGTTATATATTATTTTTTTAACGAAAATATGTTATATTGTTATATCTCACTCTTTTTGTTATTATTAAATAAAATTAAATAAATGAAGGGTAAAATATGTTCTCTTCCACTCGTTTTATTTTTCTTAATTTTTTTCATTATCTTTTTTACTGCAGTTTTAGTAATTATTATTGTTTTTAGTCAGTGACTCCGTGTTTTTTGTTTAAGGTTTTAGCCGCTATTAACTGTTACAAAATTTTTAAGTCTAAATGTTTATTTTTGTAACATTTATGGTGATTTCAGAAAATTTTGTGTTTAGAGTTTTGATTTTTTTTTGGCAGTTATAATTTATCAGAAGCTTTGCAGCAATTAAAATTGTCAGAAACTTAAACAAAAAGTTTTAGATAAATAATATTTCTGTCATTGAATAGATGGTTGAGTGGTAACAAATTTATTTCTAAAAGATGAAAATTTAAATTTTAATTTTTGAATAAGTTGAGCGCTAACAAATTTATTTTTAAAAGATTAAAATTTAAATTTTAATCTTTTTGAATATGAAAAAAGTGCAACACATTCATTCATTCATGTAGTAATCGTTAATAAAAGAGAAAGAGTCTATATATCCATTAATTTGTCAGCCTTTTACATATTTTTTAGGGATAAAAATAATTATTTATCCAAAATATAATTTAATTTTTATTTTTTCTCATTTTTTAATCATTATAAATATAATATTTCAATAAAAACTTTAAAAAATAAAAAATAAACATAAATTAAAACAAACATAATAATAAATATAATATTGGTTAATAAGATAAAAATTCAATTTCTTACACTCACGATATTCAATTCTTTGTTGGCTTCACTTATTTTTGGTCTCCTTATCATTCCAATCTTTTTTTGACTTCTTATCTCTGATTTAAGAACTTATTCACTCAGTAATAAGAAAGTATACTTTCTTGTCTTTCAATTTTATTTTCTTTCCTTCTATTATATATTACCAATTTTTTGTTGATGCTAGCATGTATCTTAACTCTCTTACGGGAATTGCTGCTTGTTGGGATCCCTCTTTAATTAGGAGGTTCTAGAAAATTTTGGAGCTTTTCTGGAAAAGTGTAGAATTTTCTAGAACGTCTTGTAGAACTCTAGAGTAGTGTAGAGCTCTCTAGAAGCTTGTGGAAGAATGTGGAAACCTCTAGAATATTCTGGAGATGTGTGAAACCTTCTAGAACATTATAGAAGAATATGGAAGGGAATAAAAGAGTGTAGAGACTCCTAGAATGTGTGGAGCATTCTAGAGAATTAATCTCCACCCTAGGATACAAGTAATCTCCGTCATTCATTGTGGAGGTGAAGTAGTATAAATAAGGGTAGGAACCTTCATTCCTAACCATCCAAGACAAGAGTGAATCCACTTCTTAGAGTGAGAGAGAGCCTCTTTGAGAGAGAAGATAAATAGTTTGGGAAGTCTTTATCCTCAAACTTGAGTGAGCCACCATAGAGTGAGTCAATTTTGTAAATGCATCCTTGTAACCCTACTATCATTTTGTATAGTGAAAGAATCTCCATATTGGAGAATTATAATCGTGTGCTCCCATTACTACCTTTAATTATTAAGTGTCTATCTTAAACTTCACGAAGCGGGAAAGTCCGAATTTTCCCAACACTGCTGAAAATGCCAATTTAGTTTGGGTTTCGAAAGTTTTGAGATATTACGGGAATTGCTTTTGTTGTGGTTGGGATGAGAAATTGTCAATTTGGGGTAGTGTTGTAAGAAATTTGTCTTTTACGATGTTGGTGCTTTGTATATATACAATTATGTTTTATACTTTTTTTTTTATTAAACTTGATCACTCCTTGTGTCAAGTTTTGTTTAATGAAATTTTTTTAGCTTATAAAAAAAATCTTTACTATTTTACCTTATATTGTTCCTTCTTTTTCTTATATATCACTCCTATAATTCTAAGAATTTTCCATTACAGTATATCTTCTATGTCTCTCTTTTAAAAAAATTCAGATACTAAAAGGACAAGTTATTTTTTTATTTTCCAATAATGAGGTGTGTAATATATATATATATATATATATATATATATATATATATATAATTGTTCTCAATTATTTAGGTTTTATATGTCAATTCTAATATTTATAATGTTTTTTTTCTGATAATTAAAGTATCATTCATAATCAAAATGATGGATTTGAAGTTGATGGCATAGAGCAAGTGGACACTCCCATGCAACAATTTGTTAAGTAATATGTTATCCATCTTAATTTTTTTTAATCATTATTGAGGCCATAGAGTATTTCAATATTATGATGAAGAATCAAAGTCGAAAATTGGATAATTATTTGATTCTTTGTTAGATGGATAAATTTTTTACACTACTTATGCAATTAGTGTCAAATTTAGTGTGTGCAGGTCATCAAAATACAAAAAAGATTGAGTGGTGTGTTGAAGTATTTTGTTTGTCACAAAGAAGGTTACACCCCGGATAAAAGAAAAGATACATAACAAAGTGACTCAACTAAAATTAGAAGACGATGTCTTACTAGAGAAGGATGTGATGTTTATGTTGGTTTCAAACAATCAAAGAGCACTAAATATGAGCTTGCTTGATTCAATGATGGTCATTCACATCCACTTGCATCACTTAGTTAGAGACAATTTCTTAGATCAACAAGAAAAGTGAGTATTGCTCATAAGAATTTATTGCATGCATATGGTAGAACAAATATTGGGCCTTAAAAAAACATGACTTGTTAAAAGAATATGTTGGCGGTTATGAAAATATTGGATACACATAGAGGGATCTACAAAATTATTTGAGAGATCTAAAGATAGCTCTTAAAGATTTAGATTCATGTGTATTTATTGATAACTTTAACAAGAAGCATGAATTAAATGCATCATTTTATTTTGCATATGAAGTGGATGTTGAAGATCGACTCAAATGTGTTGTTTCAACAAATAGTGTTTCTAGGAAAAATTATTCTTTGTTTGGGGATGTGATTTCATTTGGTACTACATATAGAACAAATAAATAGTCAACCATTTTTGCATCATTTACTAGAGTGAACCATCATAGGCAATGTATTACATTTGGAGCTACCTTCTTAGCAAATGAGAAAGATGATGATTCTATTGTTTGGTTGTTTGAAAAATTTATAGAAGCAATGGTACGAAAGCAACCAAGTATTATTATAACATATCAAGATTGAGCCATGAAAATTGCAATAGAAAAGATTTTTTATTCTTCATCTCATAGATTTAGTATGTGGCACATTATTAAGAATTTTTGAAAAAGTAGGTGCTTCACACTAATGCATAATTCAATAATAGATTTAAGTTATGTATTTGGGGTTCAGAAACTCCTGATGAATATGAAGTAATGTGAAAATCTATTATGCTAAATATGACTTGCAATAAAATGAATAAACTCTTATTCAAACATGACGAAATTCACATACCTTGATTGTCCTACATATGTGAGAGAAAATAGGTATGTGGATTCCAATGTGTCTGAATATGAGTTGATTCATTTTTTTTTCAAGACATATTTAGACATGATGAATTTTCACATTGCTTCAAATTCATATGGAGTCTCTGAATCTCAAACTCATTACTTAAATTTATTATTGAACTTCACACTAGCATTTAGAGAAACGCCCATTTTTTCATAAACCTTTTTATAATGTATCACATACAAAATCTATTAGATGAATAAAAAAAAATCTTCTCTATTACAATCTTCACAGTCAAATCTTGATTTGTTATAATAATATTTGGTTGTATTTCCTCCCATTGCTTCTATAAATTTTTCAAACAACCAAACAAAAGGATCAACTCTCTCATATGCTAAAGACAACTCCAAATGTAATATATTGCCCTAAGATGGTTCACTCCAGTAAATGGTGCAAAAATCATTAAATATTTATTTGTTTTGTATGTAGTATCAAATGAAACAACATTCCCAAACAATGAATAATATTTTGGTAGAAACCGCGTATACCCAAAAAACACATTTGAGTCAATCTTCAACATCCACTTCATATGCAAAATAAAATGACGGATTCAATTCACACTTCATTTAAAGTTAGCAATAAATACATATGCATCTAAATCTTTAAGAATTGCATTTAGACATCTCAAATAACTTTGTAGATCCCTCTGTGTGCACCCAACATTTTCATAACCACCAATGCATTCTTTTAATAAGTCACGTGTTTTTGAAGGCCTAATATTTGCTCTAGCATATGCATGCATTAAATTCTTATGAACAATACTCACTTTTCTTGTTGATCTAAGAAATTGTCTCTTACTTGGTGATTCAAGTGGATGTGAATGACCTTCATAGAATCGAGCAAGCTCATATTTACCCTCCTTTGATAGTTTGAAACCAAAATAAGCATCACATCCTTCTATAGTAAGACATTGTTTTCTAATTTTAGTTGAATTGCTTTGTGATGCATCTTTTGCTTTATCTAGGATGTAATCTTCTTTGTGACAAACAAAATACTTCCAACACATCATTCCATCTTTTTTATATTCTGATGACTTGTGTGCGCTAAATTCGATAATAATTGCATAACTAATTAAAAAAAATCATCTATCAAAGTATCAAATAATTGCCCAATCTTTGGCTTTGACTTTTCGTCACAATATGACACCCATTTTTCTTCTTATAAGAACAAAAATATTAATAGATTGAAATACTCAGTAACATCAATAATGATAAAAAATTAAGATGGATAACATATTGTTGGGTGAGTGTTCTTTTCCTTTATGACATCAACTTCAAATTCATCATTTTGATTATGATCGATATTTTAATTAATAGAAGAAAACATTGTAAATATCAAAATTGACATGTAAAACCTAAATAGTTGAGAACAAATATATATTTAAGAAAAATAAGAAACTACACACCTCATTTTCTTAATCATAATTTGCAACAATTCAAGGAGGTGAATACAAGAAAGTAACTTATCATTTTAGTACCTGAAAATCTTATAAGGGAGAGAAATAAAGAACAAGAATGTAATGAAAAATTCTTAGAATTATAGGAGTGATATATAAAACAAAAAAGGAAGATTATGAGGTAAAAAGTAAGAAAAATAAAATTATAAGCTAAAAAATTTCATTAAACAAAACTTACACAAGGAGTGATCAAGTTTAGTAAAAGAGAAGATACAAAACATAACCGTAAAAGACAAATTCAAAGACTCTTACAACACTATATCCCAAATTGACAATTTCTCATCCCAACCACAACAAAACAATTCCCGTAGTAAAAATAAAAAGAGGAATTTATTTTTTTCCTCTTTTTTGTTGGATTTTTTTTCGTAGCATATATAATATTAGGGAGAAGACACCATAAAATAAATACAATTTCGTATTGCACAAATTATTTATGAAGTCAATAAATTTTATTATTAATACATAATTGTTAAAAAATATAATTTATAATAATATAAAATACTAAGACGAATTAGAATGGCATAAAATATAATTTGAATTTTTTCTTAATATGCATTAAGAACTTTTTACCTAAAAATAGCTTTTAAAACCCAGTCTAATCAGGAATGAGTTATGACTTATGAACCACCATATGTCACATAATGAATGAAATTTGATATATTATAATTATATAATAAAATTTAAATAAACAACTGTTTAAATATTTCCACAATTTGTAATTAGAACCTACTCCATAACTTCGAATAGATGCATATTAAAGAACCTTAGCATTTTATCAGAGGTTCTGAGCCAAAAAGGAAAACGAAATTGCAGCTTCTGCAATACATATTATTTCCCTTCCCACCCACGCAAACGCTCAGAGTGCAAGAGCTCAAGTCATTAATGGAAGTCACCTCAATTTACTGATTTTTACAAAGAGAACTCAAGGGTATCAACATTTCAAATCTGACAATTACATAATAAAGCCTTTCAATACCTTGATAAATTCCATGTCATTGCCAAAGCACCAAGAAAAATCAATCATGTTTCAGTGCACACATTCAGAAACATAAAGAGAAACTTCACGAGTTTGGGTATTTTTATCTTTACAAATATTTGACCAGCAGCCATATGACAACAACCAAACCCACTATACCAATGACTGATAAAAGCATGCACAAGCAGGAGCAACCACCCTTGGTGCGTTTGTTTAACACTGCCAAGTTCTTCTGCACTCTCTGTTTTCACATCAGAAACACAAAAGGTAAGTTGCAAGCAACTTCTACAATATTCCAATTCAAGAGTTAAACGGGGAAAAATTAACAACTACCTGCTTTTAAAATAAATACACCAGAAATAGGTATATCTCTTGCAAGGGCATCAACAGTACAAATATCATTAATTTATTTTCATGTAGTTTTGCTTTATATGTCAAACATAAATTACCCTAAACAAAGGAAATGATATATTTGCAGTAAATTTACTATTGTTATATATAAAAAAATTATCTCCTGATAAAAAAGAATGCAACATCATGAGCAGAATCCCCACAGGTCTATATTTGACTAAGCATATAATAATGAAGTATATTTTATCCCAAGTAACTATACTTTTATTCGTAAACACTGCCACAACAAAGACTAACAAAAGAATTTATGCATATATTTGAGACGTTAAATTGGTTCAGTCTCAAAATCTTAATAGATAATATACCTACCAGAATTAAGGAATTTATTAACTGAAAAGGTTAAGAATATTAAATGCAAGAGGATATCACATGATTTCACCAGATTGAGCATATTGTAAACTCCTCCATCTCATAAAAGTTAACTTTCTTATATTTAAAAACAAGTGTTATGATCCCAATAAGTTATGGTAAGAGTGTTACCCTCAGCCGAGAATCTGTAACATCTACATGTTGGTCCAAGTCATCCTAACAAAAGAAGAGAAAGGATTAGATTTCAGAAATGAGAGAATAAAATGGACAGTAAAAGTTGCAAAGAAAATTAACATATGAGGGGAACATACAATGAGTCTGGTATGTAGATTCAGCTCTTCATTCACAGCCAACGCAATATGTTTAGTACTGATTACAGTCTCCTCCAATTTCTCAAGGCCATCGTCTTGCTCTGCTTGAATAGCACATTTCCAAATTTAGATCCAAACAGCAGACTATGTATGGGTAATATTTTTCAATTTCAAACAATTCAGATTAAGTGACCTTTCATAATTTGCCGTTGAAGACCAACTAGTCCACTGTTGTCCAGGCCAACAGTTCTGCTCATTGCATCTGATTTTATTTCTGGCCCAAACAAACTATCCCTATTTGCAAAGTTTGACATGTTCAATGTTGAAGCCATTTGGTTAACTTTTGTCCTCAAATTCAAAAGCATGTCCTTGCGACGATTCATCTCCTTCTCAGTTCTGTGCATCATTCACAAAGAAACACTTAAAATAACAATAATGATGCAACTTCATATGAAAGAGATAGTCAAGATTAAGAGGTTTCAAGACATTTATTTCAAAACGAAAAGAATTAGATGACTAAAAGCCAATAAGCCATAGTATTCCTTGCTTCTCATAGCATGAACTTTTCTTAATCAGCATAGGAAACAACTGAACACTCACTTTGCAGGGACCTTTGACAAAAGAGATTGCAAGCTATCAAGTCTGGTCCCCAATATCGTGATCTTCCTTCTTATAGCAGATGCATGTCGCTGGGTTTCTGGTCCAGATGCAGGGAATGAACTACGTTCAGAAATCATGCCAGTGATATCATCAGCAAGTTTCACAGCTTCATTATATTCCTTCATCCATGAGTCTGAAGAAGATGCCATTACCCTGAAATAAGAGGAAAAAGAATGAAAAACAATATGAGTACCAAGGTATGGACACTTACTCATTTTATAGAAGAAATATCAATGAAGTTCTATTTAATAGATTTGACATTGATGGATAGCATAAACAATACAAGAAATAAAAGATTCCACAATCAATAATATAGTAAGTCAAGAAATCTTCAAGTAGTGCCCAACAAGATAGAGAACTTTTTCAGTCCACATGATTAACATGAGATAAATTCTTGCCAGGATAGAGAAACTCATAAAACCAAGATTTCATATAAATAGCTATGCCACAAAGACTCCCACTTATGATAATTTAACATTCCACAGCTTGCTACCTACTCCGGTGTCTCAAAACAAGCACTCACAGGCATATGATAATGCAATCAAATATTATGATATTGAAAGATTAAGACACAAGTATTTTACATTATTACAGCCATTTGCTCACCTTGATTTGAACATACAGCATTGGCCCAATGTTATTAAATAACCATTATAGTGCGCCAGCATAATGCTATAACAGTGCCATAGGCCACAATGGCATGTTTATATGGCAGAATTTCTGCCTTCCGCCAACCACCATTGGTAACCTTGCAGAGGCTACAGGCAAATTTAGGTCATGTTTAAACAGGACTTCATGAATATACTCCACCCTTCCCTAATAAGGTGTCATATTATCAGCCTTCCAACAAAGATAAAAAGCGAGAGAGATATCAAAGTTACCTCTACAAATGAACCACAGTCTCATATTCAAATGCAGCAAAACTTAAGGGATCACTAATTATCAGCTGAACCTAACATCCCTTTTGCTTTATGTCAAAAAATATTTATTGCAGCTTTGCCCCCAACTAAGTTCCATAATCGGGATCCTTAGTCCGTATGGTAATAGTCTTACAATTATACCACATGGACAGGGTTCGATCCTAATACAAAAACATTCAACAATAAAAACTAAGTTCCTTAACATATTTGGAAATGAAAAAAGGATTTCCCAATCAATAGAGGAAACTATATGATCAGCTAATAGTTTGAAGAAGAATCAGAATCTGTGTGAACATCATTGATCTATATAGACTCAGAACTGAGAAGTTATACTTTTATTTTTTTTGGGTTAAAGAAATTTATTGAAAGGAAAATTACAAAAGATGAGAGGACCCCTCATGTTTTGTTTATCTGATAAAGAGTAGAGCAGTCACCCACATAGAGGGAAGAAAAACCAGAGCTTATCATAGATTTGATATTGCATCACCCTCAACTGTCCAATCTTGGGTGTGAAGGGGTATGTTGAGATCTCATATCAACTATAGATATGGCTAAAATAGAGCTTATAAAGGTTTGGACAATTCTCAATTCATCAGCTAGATTTTCGGATTTAAGCCTAACCCAAATTCAAGATGGTATTTAGAGCATATCATTGATCCGATATTGGGTCACCCTCAACTGTAAAAAAAAAACACTATCTGGTCCCGTCACTTTCCCAGTGCAATATAAAAAGAAACCCTATGCCCCAGATATCCAATCCTGGGTCTGAGGGGATGTGCTGAGATCTCACATCAATTTCAAATGTGGCTAAAATAGAGGTTATAAAGGAATAGACAATCCTCATCTCATGAAATAGATTTTGGGGTTGAGTTAGATTGGCAATTCAAGATGGTATCAAAGCTTATCATAGATCTGATATTGAGTCACCCTCAACTGTCCAAAACAACTACCTGTTCCTGCAGTTTATCAATGCAAAAAAAAAAAAAAAAAAAATCAGTCCTAGAATCTCCATGCTCCAGATGTCCAATCTTGGGTGAAAGGGGGTGTGTTGAGATCCTACACCGACTATAGATATGAATAAAATAGAACTTATAAAGGCGTTGGCATCACCCACCTTTAACTACCAACCATTGAGCCAACACCAGCATCAACATAATTCTTACCCAAAATGAATCTTCAACAATATCTTGACCTCGTAACCCAGTAAACCAGACTGATTACTTAAACAACACATTCCTCTATTCAAAATTTCAAATATACACCACAATTTCCGTGAACCACAGAAAGGCACAGCACAGAGATGCCATTTTTTGAGCTCATCATGATCACACAGGGAAAACAATGGGAAATTAAAAAAAATCCCGCATATCATGCGATGACCAGAAATCGATCACGTTTAACAACAAAAATCAGACAAAAAATATACACAATTCTCAAAAAAACAACAATCACAGAAAGAAAACATCAAAATCAGGCACAAAAAAAGCGTAATTCGGAGGAACTAAAGCTCAACAAGCAAATTCAGTCCAGAATTACAATTCAGATGGAAAAGTTGAAAACACTTCGGAAAAACGAAAACAAAGGAAAGGGAAGAAGATAGCAAAGAGGAATTGAATCTAATCTTACGCGCAAATTCTGGAGAAGGTGACTTTTTTCTTCTGAATTAGGGTTTCTAAATTAAGAGAAAGGAGGGGTTTTGATGAGGGTGATGGATACGATTAGCGTAATAGCGTGGCGGCACCACCAACCGGCACCGTTTGTCTGACACCGTCGTCGTTTACGTAAGGAGTCGTTGATCAGCGCGGCGTCGTTTAAGCTGTCCCGTGCACTACGCGAGTTACAAGTTATTGTTGTAAACAGTTGGAAAAGTAAGAGTTGGATTTACGAGTTTTATATAGTGGTAGCGATTAAGCTCATCCTTCGCGGTAACAATTTTGTTACCATAGTAATTATCATTTTATCATTAAAAAAAAAAAGTTATTTGTTGTTTGTCTCAATCACATCTAATCTAATGATATAAATTAGGAAGTATCTTATCTACATAGAGGGTTAGGTAAACGGGTTGAGGTCTATGGATTGATCCGCGGAGTCTGCGGTCCACGCGGGTTACGAATCAATTTTTTTCAACGGTCCATGGTTATTTATATTTTTTGGTTTGTCCCATTTAATCCGCGGGCTATGCCAGTTTAACCCGTGAGGTCCGCGGGTTGTGGGTTGCCCACAACCCTAAGTTTGATTTATGTGACTTTGACTCAATTATATTATGTTTGATTTTCTCTTTTTCACTTTAAACTTCAAATATATTAGATAAGATAAAGATTTAAAGATAAAAATAAAAGATTTAAATTAAAAGATGATAAATATAAAAATGATAAGATAAGATAAATAAAAGATAATAGAAATAAAAGATTAAGATAAAAAAGATATGTGATAATTCAAATATGGAATCATTTGTTGTTGAAGATGTTTAAATTTCATATTTTAAATTTATTGCTTAGATTTTATTTTGTTAAAACAATATTTATTTTATTGATTTAATTGACTAATTATTGATATTTTATTTACATTTGTATTCAACTTAATTTCATTGTATTATATTTTTATTAAAATCAAAATTCTTTAAAAATTATCAAATATGGAATCATTTGTTGTTGGAGATGTTTAAATTTCATATTTTAGATTTATTGCTTGGATTTTCTTTTATTAAGACAATATTTATTTTATTGATGTAATTGACTAATTATTGAGATTTTATTTACATTTGTATTCAACTTAATTTCATTGTATTGTATTTTTATTAAAATTGAAATTCTTTTAAAATTAGGCTCGCGGATCGGCACGTTTGACCCGTGGGGTCTACGGGGCAGGGACGAATCAATTTATTTGATTCGTGTAAAAAACGAGGCAGACTGGCCCGATCCGCTGCCAATACAAGCTTATGCGGGCGGGCTTTACACGGAGCGGACCGACTCGCTTACCCACCCCTATCTATATATAAATATTTTTTTTTACAGCCACACATAAATATTTTAAAATTTAAATAAGATATACTAAATTATACTGTGATGTTTGAAATTATTAAGGAAATCTATGCAATTAACATGTCTTCTTGAATGATTTCAACATCGGACAACACTGCCCAAGAAACCAACTGCATGTTTCTTTCGTCTCAAATATAAGATTTTATTAATTAATTCATAAAGAAAGTTGATTAATTTAATTATAATATTAAATTTAATAATAATTTATATTTTTTAAAATATTATCCTTAAAATTATTGAGATTCGTCATCCATTATTTTTTATTTAATTAATTAATATGTATCAATCTTCTTCTTCATTCCTTATAAGATAGATAATAAATTTATTTTTTTATTTAATTTTATTTTTACAAAAAAAAGCTCATATTATATCATTCAATAGAAGTGAAATAATACAATTTTAAATGTAAGAATACATATGTGAAACTAACATAATATCTAAACTCTCTTGCTAAGCAATGGGTAACTCATTTTGTTTGTTGGTAAACAAACTCAAGATTACAAAAGGATATAAGACTATCTTTACAACTATTCAAAATATATCCAAAGTCATTATTCACATTTTGCATGTATGCAATCAATAATGTGTTTTGTAAAGTAATTAAATATATTTTGGTACAAAAATAATCAATACAAGAAATAACTTAAAAATAGTCTTATAGAATGAGACAACTATTTTTTTTTAAAGTCTTGTATTTATATACAAAAATAGTATATGATTGATTCACATTTATGATGTATTCTCTGTGTTTAGTTTATCTCTTTAAATATGAATTTTCAAATCAATAATCATTTGACGTCCAATCCCTAAAATTGTGCAACCACTACTATCATAGACATGTAGGTTGTATATGAGAGATTCTTAAAGTGATATATAATTATTTCTCTAAGTAGACATGATTGAATGATGATGTGAAACCACCAAACATGTCACCTAAAACTCCTTATGAATACCCTCATTGCCACCTTCACCAAGTACACATCATTTTGGCATATAATGTTGTAACTATGTCAAATATTAACTTAAATATTAGAATCCTTTCAAATACCTTACTACAATGCATGTGAAGAACCCTCTATTGATATCAACATGAATCAATTGAACAGATATAAGATTGATTTAGTGGTTAAAAAGAAGAAAATGAGAAAAAAATCGTGAGTTTGATTCCTTATAGTAACAAAAAATTAACAATTAACATTTGTCGATAAAAAAATAAAACAATTGATTTAAAGATCCTCAATATAAGGTTTTGAACATGTTAGATTATGTTTATCTTTTTCTCCCTTGAAAGTTACTTTAAAATCAAAGAGTAAATTATCTATGAAGTAATAATTTCGAAACTACAAAAATGAATATATGTGAATAATTCATGTAGAATTTTTAAACTAGTTAAAATATTATATATATATATATATATATATATATATATATATATATATAAAATTAAAAATATTGTTTAATACTATTTTTTTAAAAGTATTTAGTAGAAGAATCTAAGGAAGGTACAAAATACAATCAAAGATAATTTTTGATAGGTGAAGATTTAACTAGAACAACAACAAAATGTTGAGAATTTTCAATAAACCATATACAATACCAAATGAGCACCAAAACACATTACGTCAGATTATCAAGAGGTTTTAAGGAATACCTGGATCCATAAAGCTTGATTAACATGCAGCGGAATCTGACAGTGGTCACAAACAATTGGTTTAATGACCTTCTTCAACCAAATCACCTTCTTCCTTATGGGACCTTCGTTTTCTCTTCAGATGGGGAAAGGAGAAACTGTTTGTTGATTTGGTATATTGGGGACCATAACCATGCCTTATGTTTCAAACCTATTAGGGTTCCCATTAT
The DNA here is from genome assembly GCF_004193775.1 of Glycine soja. Classification (NCBI taxonomy): domain Eukaryota; kingdom Viridiplantae; phylum Streptophyta; class Magnoliopsida; order Fabales; family Fabaceae; genus Glycine; species Glycine soja. Next base: position 8,789,928 of record NC_041019.1, read on the forward strand.
CCCCTAATGGGCCAAACTGATTTCCACTCATTAAGCCCATATCAATTATCTGTTGGCAATCTAATGGGCTTACTTAAATAGATCACTTTATATTGAGCTCATTTTATTGAGCTCATTTAAATGTAAATAACTAATATAAATGTTATAATATAATATGTAGCCCATATTAATTAATTAGGAATTTTTAAATTCCTAACAATCTCCCACTTGGGCTTCATATTAACCTTAGACATTTATATCACAAAATTCTTTAGGCGAGCAACCGTACGTTATTTACTTTTAGACTCCTTTTATACAATCTGGTCTATCTCATATAGCAACAGGAAACCATTGCAGTTTTCATCATAATTTAACTTGACTAAGCCACAATGATCACCATCGTTACTCATACTCGATGACATAGATCAAATATGGATAAGCGGCATGGAAATTACATACAATGTGATCTTAATCATGTCTATTTCCAACTAGTCCAAACTTTATTCTTTATAGAGATCAATCCAAAATACAATACAAATATTGCACACAAAAAAACTTATAATGAAATGATAAACTTCAACTTTATTTATGCAGAAAATCCAAATAACAAATATGTTTGTAAACCATAAGATATAGAACATAAGACTCCCACTAAACTAAGGTACTGTCAGGAATTATACCCATATGAGCAGTGTGCTCGTGAAAAAAAAACTTTAGTGTCATACCTTTAGTAAGTGGATCAGCTAGCATGGAATGAGTTCCTATATGTTCTATACAAATCTATATTTTCTGGATTCTTTATTTAACAACCAAATACCTTATGTCAGCAAACTTTTATTTGGTTGAATTCTTAATAAGACTGCTAAGATATTGTTTCAATAAACACCTGATGGCTACTTAATGTTGGCGACAACAAGCAAGCCAGTTAAAATAATTTAGCAATCATAAATTCTAGTATAATGTCTCATAGCAAAATATTAACTCCACCAACATGGTCAAATGTGAATCCTTATGTGAAGTGATTGCTATTAAAACATTCTGAAATAATCGAAGTCAGAATACCCAATGATCTCTAAAATTCTAGACTTTCGATATGAAAACAGATAGTTTCTTGTTCTCTTCAATTAATGCATAATGCGCTTTACTACTTCTAGTGTTACATGTCAAGATTACTCATATATCACCTTAGGATTCCCACAAAATAATTTAAAACTCCAAATTTTACACATGCAGATTTGGGATTCACATAATATGAGTAATTTAAACCATAGTAGTAACAACAACAACAACAACAATTAAAGAAGAGAACAACAAACATGCAATGCATAAATAATCTTTATGGTAAATTTCAAGACCCAAACAAGATACCTAGTGTGCCATTAATCCTCAATCTTTGGATTAAAAAAGACTAACTGCAAGCAGTACTCTCAATGCATTGATCAAACATTGGTGATAAGTCCTGTCAAACAAAGGTTGTCTTTGGACACTTCATTGCTCACATGGAAAACTTATATGATGATTATTCTGATCAAATAATGATTGTCTTTGAACATTTCATTATTCACATGGAAAATCACACTATTTATAATCACCACATGTTTACCATTGCAAGCATGTAATTATTCTGTCAAATTGTGTCTTCTTTTGGGCCGAGCACAATTCACATGAATAATTTCATGCAACATCTGTGTAAATTTAATCAAATAAATTTACACAACAGAGGTTGCTTTGGCAACATGTTGTTTCAATCAATTTAACCAAAAATACAAGACAATTTAATACAATAAATGGGAGGTCTTAAAATTACACAAATTTTATTAAAATTACACAATTTAACCAAAAGAATCCTTTAAAAATACTAGAGAAAAGGTTTCTTTATAGTCAATGCATTCCTTCTTAGTAAAGCCTTTAGCAACTAGACAAGTCTTATATCTCTCGATATTACCCTTTGAATCCTTCTTGGTTTTAAATATCAATTTACAACCAATAGGTTTCACACCTTCAAGCAATTCGACTAGATTCCAAAATTCATTGTCATTCATAGACTTCATCTCATCCTTCATGGCATCAATCCAATTTTGAGACTTAGAACTTTGCATAGCTTAACAGAAGTTGATTAGATCATCCTCTATTAAACCAACACCATCCTTATGTTCTTGGAGAAATATAATATAATCATTTGAGATTGCACTTCTCCTCTCTCTAATGGATCTCCTTAATGACACTTCTTGAGGTTGTTGAGGTTGCTCTAAAGGTATTTGAGGGAGAACCTCATTGTTGTCTTGTTCTGGAACAATGTCAATAGTTTGAACATTGTCTTCTATTACTGGAGTTGTGTCTTGAATAGTAATAGGTATGAGGACTTGATCACTATAAATAATAGGTTATTCCTCAAAGACAACATTCCTTATGTTCCCTTCCTTCCCAAACTCAACTTCCTCAAGAAATCTTGCATTTCCCGTCTCGAAAAAAAATCTTAAGGTGGGATTGTAAAATTTATAGCCCCGAGAGTGTTCAGCATTAGCCAACAAAATAGCAGCTAATTATTCTTGAGTCCAGCTTTCTTTCATATGGCCTATAAGGCCGTGCCTCAACTGGACAACCCCAAATGTGTAAATGTTTAATGCTTGACCTTTCCAAGAAGTTGTAGGAAAAGGACCACAAATGTCTATATGCACTAGTTTCAAGACGTCTTTAGCTCTTTTGGCACCTAATTTTCTTATGTTTGTTCGTTTTCCCTTTATGCATTCAATACAAACCTCAAAGTCTGATAAATCCAAAGGGTCAAGAATTTCATCCAACACAAGTCTCTAAATTCTTTGTTTAGAGATATGACCCAAACGCTTATGCCATAAGGTGGCTGAATTCTCATTCAATTTTTCATTTTGTACCATGTGAACTTATTTGCAGTATTTCATTATAGGAACTAATAACATCAAACATGTAAAGATTATCAATTAAAGAACTAGAACCAACCATATTTGAATTTTGGTAGAGACTAACTTTATTATTTCCAAATGAACAAGAAAATCCAAATTTGTCCAAACTAGAAATAGAAATCAAATTCCGTCTAAAAGACAGTACAACAAAAGTCTCAAACAAATCCAAATAAAATCCAGTTTTTAAATGTAATCTAAAAGTTCCAATAGGCAACCTTGCATAGTCATACTTATGTGAGTAGTAGCACTAGAATCTACCCACCAAGTATCTTTAGGTATAAAAGTCAAATTAACTTCTGAACAAACTAGAGTAAGAAATTTACCTTTCTTCACACGCCAAACGGCATACTTGGGACACTCTTTCTTCATGTGTCCCGACTTCTTGCAGAAGTAACAGGTAAATTCATCATCTTTATTTTGTTTTTTTTGCTGAGAAGTCCCTTCTGCAGCACCCTTAGTCTTCTTCCTTTTCTTATTCTGAGAGGTCGAAATCAAGTGAGCACTTTCAGTCCGATCTCTTTGCAGCCTTTCCTCCTCTTGCACACAGTGAGATATAAGCTCATTGAGGGACCATTTGTCCTTCTGAGTGTTATAGCTCACTTTGAATTGCCCAAAGTGTACAGGAAGCGAGATCAAAACCAAGTACACGAGCAGGTCTTCACCAAGCTCTAACTTAAGTGACTTGAGTTTTGATGTGAGATTGGACATCTTTATAATGTACTCCCTTATGTTCCCTTTGCCTTTATACTTCATGGAGATGAGTTTAGCCAAAAGGTTACTCGTCTCCGCCTTTTCATTTTTGGCAAAGTATTGCTCAATTTCCTCAAGGAATTTCTTTGCACTTTGACCCTCAGAAATAGAGCTCCGAAACGCCCTTGGAATAGAGCGCTTCATGATCATAAGGCACGTTTGGTTGCACCGATCCCACTTCTCAATTTTTTTTTACCTCATTAGAGGTTTCCGGAGTGAAAATGGGTTGTTTCGTCCTCAATGCCAAGTCCAAATCCATACAGCCACGAACAATTTCTACAGCTTCCTTCCAGACTTTAAAATTTGTCTCATTCAACATTGAGATAGAATTCACTTGGGCAGTAACATTGCAGCACTGGTAATATTAACTAAAGAGAGAACAAAAATAATAACATGTTCACAAATAATCAAGCAAGTCATATAAAGTATATATAACAAGACATGCAAATATTTCCCATAACAGATCCATCACAAGATACCTAGCACAACATTAATTCTAGTCTTTGGACAGAGAAATTAATTTGTAATTGGTACTCTCAACGCAATGATCAAATATTGACAATTAATTCTGACAAATAATAGTCTTTCTTTGGACCGACTATTATTCTCATGAAAAAAAAACCTTAATAATTGTCACATATTTATCATCATAGGTATGCTATTATTTGGCCAAATTGTGTCTTCCTTTGGGCCGAGCACAATTCGCATAAATAATTCCATACTAACATTCATGTAGAAAAATCCGATGGTGGCCCCTTGTAAGGACTTTGAGCTTAAGTTAGTGAGAGTATGAAAGAAAGTGTAAAAATGAGATTAGATTCATATATGGTAGACAAGACATTCTTAAATAGTAATGACTTTGTTAGAAAAAGTTGTTAAGTTGGTGCAGTGTGCATGGCCTATGTGACTGTCAATTATTGTCATGCAAGACACATGACAAGATTGAAGTCATTGAGGCAAGATGGTAAGGTCAACATTGATAAGTCAATCTTGGTATAAGTTAGCCATAAAAGACTTATGAGATGAACCTGTCTTGATTGAGTAGGTTAACAATATAGTCCTATAAAATCAACTAGTATAATTCTAGAAAGAATCTTGCTAACTAATGTCTTTAAGATATTAGTTAAGGAACTAAAATGAGAAAGTGCTTAATGTAAAAATCATAGGAATAACATAAAAAAAGTTACGAGGAGTTTAATTTTACGCATCCTAATAAATTTTTTTAATTTCTTAATCAATGCCCTTAAGTCACTAATTAGCATTTGCTTTGTGAAAAAAAGCAGAATTCGATAGGTTAGGGGTTATCCAAAATATTAAAAATGATATATATATATATATATATATATATATATATATATATATATATAATTCTTTAAGAAAAGAATAAGCAATAATTTAATTCTTGAAATTGGGATTTGTTGTAATTTACATAATGAAATTAAAAGCTAACACTTGTTTTGTCTAAATTCTTAAACTTAATCACTTGCTATAATTTTAATATTTGAATATATATGTTAACATTATCTCTTAAATATTACGTGTTAAATGTAAATTTAAACTAAAATGAGTGATAAAATTATAGTTTATGAGACATTTTTTTTAATTTCGTTAATTCTAGAGAATAAAGGCACAATAAATCACAATTTGAGGCACTAGTCGTATACTGAATAAGCAAATAACATGAACAACTAAACAAAACATATATTCTAATTAAATTATTGAATTTATACCTTCCGAAGAAACTATTGACTCTTGAAAAATGAAACGTGAAAGAAAAAGATAAAATTAGCCTTATAAGAGAATCTGGTTTAGAATGTGAATGATGCATTTTCAAGTGTCAGAATATTCTGAAACATAACACTACAACTTGCGTGGTTCTCGAGCTCACATAGTAATAACTAATAATTGGTCTATAACATGGTAACTCTAACTCAACAACACACATATGACATACCTACCAGTTCCTGCTACACACGTTTCCTTTCACAGTGACTAGTCCTTGATTTCAGACACCAAACTCCAATAACAGTCTCAACAAAACAACCATATTAAGAAACCCTTTCTTAACCCTCTTGTTTCGTCACATGGGTGTCTCAAATTTTTCATCTTTCACATCATGAACATCACATAACCATCATGCTCTTACCTTAGCAAATTTTCTTTGTATCTTTATGCTAAGTTGCTGCTATTGCTAACTCTGTCCCTCTCATAAGATCCTATCTAAAAATTCATGGCACCCTCAATTGTTTTGTCTCTACTACCCCTTCTTCTGGTTTCAACTTGTTGTTATGCGCAACCCCTTGAAGAGGGTTTTATCTCTGGGGTCATATCTGACAAGGGTCTTGAATATGCCAAGGAGTTGTTGATAGAGAAAGGTATTGCCTCCATTGTTATGCTTCAGCTGCCAGAGATTGAGAATTCTGCCCAAGTCCCTTTGGTTGGAAATGCTAAAGTGGTTCTTTCTGACATCACAATCAAGGATGTTGAAGTCAATTCTTCATCTGTTAAGACTGGGGAGAGTGGCATTGTTCTAGTGATTTCAGGTGCCATTGCTAATATGAGTATGAGGTGGAGGTACACTGTCAGCTCTTGGTTAATCCCATTTGGAATTTCAGATAGTGGGAATGCTTCAGTGAAGGTACGAAATTAGAATTTCACTCTCATGATTACACTTTATACTATCCCCTTTGGTCTTTTTTCTGTAGCTGCAGTTGTAGAGTTTTGTTGAATTGTAGTTTACACGATTGAATTCAAATTTCGGAAGATTTGACTTCGTAAAACAAATAACAAATATTTTCCTTAAGTTGATTATGCTGTCATAATTGGTTAGCCTGTTTGTCCTAGAGAATCTATATAGAAGAATGTTGGAATGGAATTTTGCATTTGCATCGTCTTGCAATTGGAATTAAATCATAGCAGTAAAGATCATGGGACTGGTTAAAAAGTTTTTTGATTGCTGTGCACTGCAGAATTTCTATTTCAAACTTTCAATATCTTGTTCTTGTAAGTTGAGTTGATTATAAGATCGCAAAAGGAAGAACAAAGAATATCTATAATTATTTCTTGATATTTCGATAAAGGTTGTAACTAAAATGGAAATCATAAACAAGTAATTGTAATAGATCCTTTTTCTAATATGATACTCCAGGTCATAAGTCATTCGGAAAAGCTTCACGGGTGGTTTGGTTTCATTTTAAAATGCAAAAATGACCTTATTTTCATTTTGTTTCCGTTTTTAAGAAGTTTGTATAGGCTAATAGATAACATTTTCTCAAACCAAACAGTCTCTAAGTTTTTGGCAAGTTTATAAAGTAGCTTATGACCTTGTTAACTCACCTTAAAGAAGCTTCACGTTGAAGCTTATCAAAATAAACTTATTTAACATTATCTAATTGAATAATAACTTTAGTTTTTTCCCCCCCACTGTAAACACAGAAAAAAGATGTTCTATATAGATGAACAACTAAACAAGTGTATTTCGATTTCAGTATCTGATAGGCAAAAACCTGTGAAAATAACAGACTTTTAGTGTCTAGACTCACACAAACACTTGCTGTTCAATAAATAATATCTCTCACTTAGTTGTGTTGTACTATGGTTTGGAAGGTTACAGGTATGCAAGTGGGACTCACAGTAAATATAAGGAACCAAGAAGGAACACTTAAATTGGCTCTCTTAGATTATGGATGTTATGTGGGAGACTTATCTATAAAGTTGGACGGTGGTGCATCTTGGCTTTACCAATTGTAAGCAATCTTCTTAATCGATGTTTCTGAAAAATGGGTACTATTCATATTTTCCTTTTTTGATAATTATTCTTTGCTTATTGGAGTTTTTACGTTCCCATGGCGAGCATTTGGTAAACAACTACTATAACAAAGCTATATTTCAATTCTATTTTCTACTGCTTTATTCTTTAGTCAAGTGTGACTTGAAACACACAGCAGAAAATAGCTGCTATGCTTATAAAAAAAAGAATAGCTTCTTCCATTAACTCTGCAACATTTTTTTTTCATGAGAATGCAGAGCTACAGTTTGTAGAATATGTCAACTTATTCTAAAAAGAGAAATAGTAGCCTTTTGCAGTTTGCTTACTACTGAAGATGTATATATTGGCAAAGTTAGTTGGATAGCATTTCTTCTTTGGCCTTTCTTCTTCTCACATTCCTGAACTCTTTATCCGTGCTATGCCTTTAAGTTCCAAATTAACATGACTAGGAACATAATTTTGGGGGAACATAGAACTGTTTTATTTTGGTGTCAAGATTCAGCAGGGAGATTATATAAGACAACTAACGAAGATGATCCCTAGCTTACTGTTTATGGCTAAATGTTTTGGTTATATTTATGATTGTAATATAGTAATCCCTATGTGGTTCCTGATTTACTTTCATAGTTTTCCTGATAAAGTGCGACTCTTAACATGAGGTTAGAATATATAAACTTTCATCATACTCCATTCCATTAGAAGGGAAAAGGAAAAAGCACGAATCAGTGTTTACCAGGAGATTCCAGAATTCTTGTTTCCAATCTTTTAGGATCAGTTTGCCAAGAGCAAAGGTTGTCTTGTCACCTCTTGAATGTGGTGAACTTGGATTAAAGAATAAGTGCATCGCTTCCACTTTATTGCTTCTTTTCTTGGTGAAGTAGCTAGACTTCTTATGGAGATAGGTCTGTCCTTGATTTCACAAAGACACTAATATAATGGTTCTTAACTGAAAGTTAAGAAATTCATACGTTAATTTTTTATTTTGTTTTTATTTTTAGTGTAAGGACTCTTGATGGGTAATAATATTAAAGTGGTTTTTCTTTTCAAACATCTGTTAATTGATAGCACAATCATTTTCATTTTATGATATTACGAACTTGGCTAACATTATGGTCCTATATAACTTTAATGAAGATATTTTGCCATTGGCTTCTTTATGTTTGTTTCAGGCTGGTAGATGTTTTTGAAGGGGATATAACATCTGCAGTTGAAGAGGGTATTTCAGAGAAAATAAAAGAAGGGATAATGAATCTTGATCATTTTTTGAAATCTCTTCCAGAGCAGATCTCACTAGACAAAACTGCTGCACTAAATGTTTCTTTTGTTGGCAATCCTGTGTTGAGTAACTCCTCTATTGCTATTGCAATTAATGGTTTATTCACAGGGAAAAATGAAGTTTTAGTACCTCAACGTTACTACCAGAAAGGAATGAAGATTTCTGCTGCCTGTGGTGGTTTACAAAAGATGATAAAGGTTTCAATACATGAAAATGTGTTCAAATCTGCTTCCCTAGTTTACTACAATGTAAGTTTCTGAAATTTTTATTTCTTACTTTGCATGCCTTAGTCCAATCTATCTGTGATGTATAGTAGCTTGTTATAACCTGTTGCATAGGATCTAAGCTAGGATTGCTGTTGGTAAATTTGTTTCTCTTTACGTTCTGACATCATCAAAAACATTGCAGAAGAAACAATTTAATAATTATATGAAACCAAGAGATGGACAGTCTTGGCTGGACCAAAGCATTGTCTTTCTACAATAAAATGAAGGTTGGGAGCTCTGACGTTGTTGGACTCTCAGTGAATTTGGGACAGAAGGATCATTTTTTGAGCTCAAATAGACCTTAGATTGCTAGAATATGTCACAGTAACTTCGAATTGAGTCTTTTATTCATTTGTTTTTAAATGCTATAATAGTGCTAATTCTATTTTATAGACTGATTGAATGCCTTCTATTAACTGTTCATACTTCAGGCATTTTATGTCAACAGGATTAGCTAAATCTCTGATTTTACATTATTGTAGATTAAAATATAGTTTAACAGTTTATATTGTTCTCGTTCTCAGGCAGGTAAAATGCAATTGATTATTGATGAACTGCCTGATCAGGACATTTTGAACACTGCTGAATGGAGATTCATAGTTCCCCAATTATACAAGCGATATCCAAATGATGACATGCAACTTAATATCTCTATATCTTCTCCACCAGTTATACAAGTGACCTACCAAGACATTGGTGCAACTATTTTTGTAGATATAACGATTGATGTTCTGGAAGACGGTGAAGTCATACCTGTTGCATGCATCTCAGTGGTATGCTAAATTAAGTTCAGAAAGGAAGTTAATGTGCTTAAGTGAATAGTTAAAAATTCCTAAAGCTAACAATCATTCAAGGAGCTAAACATCATAATGTACTTCTTTTCAACATTCAGATTAAGCTACGCAGCATTCAAACTTTTCACTCTTTTGTTTTCATATTCCCATATACAAAACAAATCGATAATTTGATCATTTTACTTAAGTTTCAAAGTTGCTAATTATTTTTTCTGTCTCAGCATGATCAATATCCATTTATCATATCTAACTAACCGGTTGCATTATTCTGCTTATGCTACAGGAAATTAGTGCTTCATGTGCTGTGGAAATTGAAGGAAACAATATTGCTGGTTGGCTCAGATTACAAACATTTTCTGCATACTTGAAGTGGAGCAAAATAGGGAAACTGCACGTGCGTCTGATCCAGGTAAATCAGACTAGTATTCATATTTTCACCTTGCAACAATGTATGCATTTTTTTTTTAATTAAAACTTGGATGAAACCGAACCGCATGATCAAATGATTTCCACCTAGTTTGAGGAACATTCTAGGATAGGATAGCAATTCAATCCATTAGTATTTCTGTTTTACATTTGTATTTCCATTATATCATTTCAAATCACCAGCATTTCTGTTACAAGTTATAACAGATCAGTAATTAGATTGAGCGGAAGAGAAGGGGGAGATAGACATTCATTTTATCCTCTTTTGTTGGAAGTGACATTGATAGGGCCCTTGGGGTGCATAAATCTACCATCGAGTAGTATGAGATGCTCGGTGGAGTACTTAAGTGGCTTAGTTTTCTCCCCTTAACAACTAACTTTTAAGGGACGTAAATTGGTATCAAAGTTAACTATAGAGGGGCTGACTAGAAAGGCTGAATAAAATATCATAGAGTGTTAGCCGCCGAGACATTGGCTAGCTCTTAGGGGACCATTTCACATATTTTGCTCTTATCCTTCATGTTTCACTTTTTGGATTCATTTACAATTCTGCAAGTAGTATAGCACATCTGTAACATCATCTCCTAAATTCACATAAAGAATTCTAATTTCTACTTTCTTATCATTGTCTATCCTGCTGACTACAAATTAATCTTACTCTTCAACTTTTGTTAATATTTGCAGTCACTAATGTCAAGTGTCCTCAAAACTGTTGTCCTTCCATACCTGAACTTCAAATTAAAGAGAGGATTCCCATTACCAATTATTGATGGTTATGGCTTTCAGAATGCAATTATCTTGTACAATCATCCATGGATTATGGTGTGTAGTGATGTTTCCTTCTTAGAAGATTACTATCTAGGTCAACAGTTAGCTTATGTTTCATAAAATATAGCTACATTAAAAAATTTGCCTGCTGTATTATTGTGGTAAGAAGGTTGTAAATGAAGAATATATATAGAAACCCATTTGTAAGTTACTCGTGTACATTTCACAATTAGTATACCTTTTGGATTTAGCCTTGTATACACATACATCCTGCCATGAAGATTACTTGTTAAAAATCTATACCATTATTTTTGTGTCATTGTATGTATAAACACTCATAGCTTGTTTGACTTCATCTTTTACATTACAAGATTTTTAAAACTTATTTTAAAGCAATAGTGTTCTTTATCTTTTAAAAATAAAATGAAATTGACCACGAAAGTTTCCAACTGGTACAAGATATATTACTTCAGGTCATAAGCCAACAAAGGCAAACTGATTTGTTGACAACGCAAAAACCAGCATTGATGTGTTGCAGCAACATTAATCTTGAATTTTGATGAATGCATGTTGGTTGTAATAACTTTTGTTTCCCATGTCCAATTCTTTTAATATATATATATATATATATATATATATAGAGAGAGAGAGAGAGAGAGAGAGAGAGAGAGAGAGAGAGAGGCTTAATGGAAGCCATATTGATGTAATGTCATTGATGAAAAGCTTATATATAATACGTACCTTCTCATAAATTTCAAGATTAATTATGTAAAACACAAACGAATTTAATTCCTATTAACTTTGGAGGCCATTTTTATGGTTCACCCCACTAGACCTGGCCCATAAAAACAAAAACAATTGCTTCCTGCACCCCATTTTTATCTTCTTGCACCCATAATGTTTTAAAATTCCCATGTTATCCTTCTTATATTCTGGAACAGGTATTCTGAAAGTGTATAGGTAAATCAAAAATCTTTAATAGGTTTTTGGATTACTGATACACTTATGGAATACCTATTTCAGAATATGAAAATCATATTTTGGAATAGATATTCCAGAATTGGGTGACAAGCCTCAAAACCAAATCTCTAACTAAACCTTCAATCCTATGATCCACACAATCTTTTACTGTTATTCTAGACATGAGGTCCGCTCCCACATGGCATCTCTCCAAAGCTCGCAACACTCTAACTGTAGCCATGAAAATCACAAATGAAGCATAGTTCTCAAATCATTTTGTGGCGGTGATGTTGGATGGTTGGGTGGAGGTGGGCCATGGTGGTTATGGAGGTTTTACGGCTTGGATTTTCATAGGAGAGGTAGGGGTGCTTGGTGAGGTTTTTTTGTCTGTTTGGGTCTTTGGGGTGCAGGAAGAAAAAAAGAGTGCATAAAGTAATTTCCTTTAGTTTAGTACTACACATTAAGATACGCTAAATTCTGGGATAAATTAGAAAAATGATAAATAGATCCCTAAAATTGAATTCCATCGGTCAAATTAATTTTTGCCATTACTCATCTACTAACTCCATTAATAAATAGAAAATGTGGCATATTATTTGCTATTGTAGTAACCCTAATACTTCATTTTAGGGACAAAGTTCTTAAAGAAAGGAACAAATATCAGTAAACACTACATCTATCTACCTATAATCTCTAAGGTGAGGCAAAAAGGTGAAGGAACCTTGGGTTTTGCATCACTTCACCCTTTATATTAGAGAATTTAAATCATGAGAAGTTATGCTTAGGATATACATAAAGACGATCTCATCAATTTAATTTCTGTTAAAATGAGATAAATTTATATATAAATTAAGTTATAATCAACTTTTTGGAAAAGCTAAATGATTTTAACTTATATATAAACTAATTTTAGTTTAAGAGATAAATTTATTTCATTTTCTTTTTTTTTTAATTTTTTTATAAATATTTATGGAAAAACTTATTTAAATAGTCTTATGGGAGACATATTAGGAGTTAATGGGAAGAATTTGTCCCAATTATAGAATGTGATTTTTATTGATCTAACCGTTGAATTATATCTACATGTTATCAAAATCGTTTGTGTTAAATTTTGTCAAAATTAAATAATAATAAAAATGTAATTAAATGATCTATATTTTAGTATATTTTAAAATATTTATATTACATCAATTTTAATCTATATGAACGAGGTAACAAATGATTTGAGATTAATATAAAATTTTTCATGTGATTTATGTAAAAAAACTTTCAATCCAATAATAAGTTTTAAGAAAATATTATTCAGTTAAAAGTTATAACATAATGTAATAGTTATCAAAGTTATACTGATTTGATTTATTCTTTCATTCATATATATATATATATATATATATATATATATATATATATATATTCTTAAGAATTGAACTCGATTATTAGAAAATTTACAACAACTTACATATATTACCTAAATCGTGTCATAGACAAAGCTTCTTTAATTTTTTTTATTTATTTCTTTACCGTAACTCTCTTAGTTAGAACGTACGGTTGCGACAAACTTCATGTTTGATGATATAATTCATCTAAACTATTTGGTTTTAGAGCATAAGTCAATTCCATATATGGTCCTAGCTAGTTTGAAAACACCGAAACCATGATATCATTTTTATCTCCATGTCCTTTTGCATGGTCTTCTTCCAAGCCACGAATGAAAAGGCAACATATATAATTCATAAAAGTATGGTGCAAGTGTTCTAACCCAAACCCACTATGGTTCTCCCTCTGAAATTCCGCACTAAAATATATATATACAAAAAAATCTTTGGAATCTTGACCTCTAATTTTAAGTCTATCCATTGGCCCCCTCCACCTTTTGAGCTCCTTTCAAGTCCAAACCACCGTGATAATCGGCGGCTCACGTGAATCTGTGCCGGACCATTTTCTTCTTCTCCTTTCTCATCTTTATAAGCAACTACCTAACTACCCTTATAATTAATTTTCCCTTTAATCTATAGCTACTACATTATAATATTCTATATTTCCTCTTCTAGCCATGTAAACTTTAAGGCAATTGCCTCATAGGTATCAACTTTATTTTGTTATGATATGGATTATGGTAGAGTGGATTTCCATGTTGGAATAGACATTTTAAATCGTTCGATTTGTGGGTCATCACAACTCATATTAATTCTTTGGTGGAATTAGAATAATTGTGCTTTGTGTGTGCTACAGGTAAGTTACTAAATATAAGGGCAACCTGCCAAAGAGGGGATACTTATGAGTTTAATTTTAGCTATAAAGAGGGTTCATAAATGGTAGTAGTTGGTTCAGATTTGCGCTATTGGAGACACGGGGATGAGGGGCCTTACAACTTAGATCAAAAGTTTGTAATGGAAATGCTTGCTATGTTGGCTTCATGTCTGGTGTGCTTCATTACTAGGATGGATATATATATTTCCCCCTTATCAACTTCCCAGGTTATATGTTTGTATAATTTTATATAGAGGACAATTCCGTTGATGTAATTAGTTCCTATTTTATGTTCAAGGTACAAACCGTTCTGAAAGTTAATAACTTTAGGTTTGCCCATATTGGTGAAGGTGGTAAAATTGAAGGATCTATGGTACTGGATTAAATTCCACATGTTTCTTCACTTGTATTAATGTGTGAATCAAGCCAAAAAAGTAATTTTAAGTACTATTATTTAGGATTGGAATATTGTGAGATATTTTTTTGTCATCATAATCTTGAAATTTTGTTCATTAACGAATTTTTGCTTCCTCTAAAGTGATCGAAAAATTATACTTTAGAATATAAAATACACATATATTAACTATTGAAATTATAATAACTTCAAAGTTTATTATTATATCTGCTTGATACACTCTCCTTTCTTCTCTTTTTGTTTCTTATTTGACAGATAATTACGTGTTTATTAAAACCAAAATATGTTCAGTTTATATATAAGAGAGTTTAATAGACATGTTTGTTGATGTAAAAAAAATTACAATGTCAAATAATCGATTAGAAATTATTTTTGATACAACTTATAAGTTTGTTATTAAAAAAATTAAGAAACTTACATTAAATGATGATGTAATTAGATGGTAGTGTAAAAAAATTTTATACTATCAATGCATGAATCATTTATTCAATATATAAAATATTAAGTTTTGGTATATATCAAATTATGAACAAAATTAATCTTGTGGCTTTTCCATGAATGATAAATTAGAGAGCATATGTTACACAGAAATGAAGACCTAGGGAACTTTAGAGGCTAAAAAGCCATCTTCCAATGCTTGCATTACTCGATCATTTGTACTAGTAACAATAGGATTTTATGATTTTGTTGTCTCTCTTTTACCTTTTCTTTTGGGGACATATATATAGGCTAATTAGGCAGCTATAGTGATGCAAAGTTAAGACATTATAAAACAGTGGGAAACAAAACGTAGTAATAAGGCGATTTCCATAGTCGTAGGCTGTGGCTTTTCTTGTTCTCTATCTAGCTAGGCATTATCTTTTTATATGACCCCTTGAAATTTAAGCAAACCCCATATGCTCATGCAAAATATTAAAGGAACAACTAATTTAAAATATATTGGTATGTAACTCTTTAAAGGAACAGTGCTTCCAAAATAATTCAAGCATAGCACTTATTGGTTCCAAACTTTCCAGGCAAAATAAACTATAGGATGGGTATTTGTCACGACAAATAAAACTGTCAAATATGTTTTGTTTTGTTTTTTATAATTTTCACAAAAGGACATTTATTAGGTTATATCCTTTGCCTATTATTATATCTACAAATATAGATTTAATTGTGCCATTGATTTCTCTATGTGGCAATCAAGACTTTTTGCCATGCTGATTTGCTAACATAAAAATTATATATAATAATCTCCAAGTCCCACTTCCCGGATTTTCAGAGCAATTGAATCTAAAGAATAAGAGCTGGTCATAATTTTAGCTAAGCATCCACATGGTTAGTTGTACAAGATAAAATTGTTAATTCACATAGGAACAATGAGTTAAATATGATGCACATGATAGGCTAGCACGGTGTGTCTTAAATTCAATGATATTGGGAAGAGGAGATGCGCATGAAATTTAGAGGGTGAACTTTTCTGCTAATAAAGATTCTTAACCAAGAAGAAGAAAACACGCTTTAAGGAGTAAAAATAAAGAAATGCATGAATAGCTAGGAGTATATATCGAACAGTTGTACGCTTTATCTCTACCATTAATGCTCCTTCAATTTCATTTGTCTGTGTCTCTCTTCCGGTCCAACTTCTACGTTAATGAATCCGTACAGAATTCACAATTGTTTTGCTAACGATCAACGTACAGGCCTAGGCAACCATAGTACATAGTGCCGGTGGCCGATCTACATTGGTACGAGGGTGTACATTTGTATTTCTTTATTTTTTAAAATTTATTAAATTTATAAATAAAATCTTATATTTTTATATTTTATTTTATTTATATTTATATAATTGAATTCGTTAATTTTTTTTTATAATTTATACTCATTAATTTAAGATCTTGGATCCACCAATGCATAATGTATAGACACATACACAATAGGTTAACAAGTTTGATCTTACATTCACGGCTGAACAAAATCACTAGACATTACAATAAAAGATTTCTCGTCTAAATTTGGTTTGCATTCATTCTTATGATCCGACCTATTTATATATTAGTAGTTCCCAAAAGAAAAATATTCCACTTGAATATATATATATATATATATATATATATATATATAGAAAGAGATTCACTTATTTACTTTAAGACTTAAGAATTACTCTAAATCCTTTTTTTTTAAATTTAACGGTGAATAATAAGATATATTTTGTGTCATGTGTGACTTATCATTTTTGTTGACATCAATATTATTCTCTATAGGAGTAGCAACAAATAGTAATTAATGATAGTAGTTGGTAGTAGTTGAGAATGATTGGAGTGAAAGTAGTTGTAGTCATAATAACATTGGTAATATGACAACAACAACAATGATAGAGATGATGATAACAGTAATTAATGATAAGAGTAATTATAATAATGTTAATTATGATAGAGACAAAGATACTAACCACACTAATGGTAGTGATACATGTAACAACAATAATAATGATAATAATTATTATGGTGATAGAAAAAAGAAGTCATGATATATCTTCTAATGATTAGATTTTAAAGTAAAGGCTTGGTTCTAAAAATAGGGTTTCTATTTTTCCTAACTTATTAAATTTGTTTTAATAAATTTTATAGTTCAATTATGGTATATATTTTGTGTATACTTATTTTAATTAAAATTTAAATTGATTTAAGTCAAAATATTATTTATTATAGAAATGACATTTATAAATTGTTAAAATTTGAATTAATTGAAAGATAATTATTCAATAAATAATTAGTATTTAGGTTAAAAATAGACAAATTTTATATTGGTATGTGACATGATTTATACAGTATAAATAACACTAAAACATCTAAAAAATTATATTTAAGTTTTGTTAATAATAATTAATAATAGTTTATTTGCTAAATTAAACCATTAGTAAAACCTTTATTCTGTATGATAAACAAAAAACATTTTTAAAGAAATATGACTGAATATAATGCAAATAGTTGGTTTGCTGTCCAAAAATTGTGTAAGTTTTTTTTTATTTCCCAGTATATTTTTCCAAAAATAATTATATTTGAGACATGGTCGTCAAACACTAAATATAGACATATCAATCATTTAATTTTGGTGTAACCTAGCTCATTTTAATCATCATTTTGGCCTTTAAACGAATCACTTTGACTGTCATATATATTGTTTTATAGAATATATTACAAGGCCGACAAATATAATAAATCCACCCCCTAGAAAATAAATAAACAAATGTAACTTTTTTTATGGAGAAAAATTGTAAAAGTAGCTGATTAAGTTGAAATGTATTTGGCCAACTTTAGGGAAAAACAAAAGCATGATACTTTCAAATCACATACAAAAGAAAATGGCACTTCGAATATTATTCTTTTTCAGCCTAAGATTAATTAAGAATCACACGCTTCTCAGTTCTCATGAACCTGCAGGTTGGATTACAGAGACTTAATGTTCTCCTGGCAAGTCTTCAAATTGTATGTGACAGCAGAGGGTTAATTACTTGCAATTCTTACATTCATGTTAGTGAGAGTAAGAGTTATGAGGTGACTAAGATTGAAGTCGAACCTAACATTCATCATCATACATGTATTGTTAGGTCCTTTTTATGAACCTTTTCTACTTATGTTAATAAGATATAAGATGATTATCTATTTATTATCTGGCTATCTGCTATTAAAGGAAGTATCCTTATTAAGGGAAAGGATTGGGAGAGGTTTTGAGCTATTAATTCCCATATGTTAGTGGCCTCTGACGATTTGGTGATCTATTAAGACAAGCTAGACTAGACTAGTCAAGTCTAGAACAAATACTAGTACATATCCTCATTAATTAGTCTTATAATATTTTAAAAAAGGAAAAAAACAATGCTAATAAATAAGTGATACTCTCATTAATTTCTTTACTCGGCTTACAACATGTACGTGTTTAGTTTTATAATAAACGCTTAATACTAGGTTACTAATTACTCCCTCTTATTTTTAGATCTATAATTACTCCCTCTGATATTCTAAAAACTTTGATTGTTTAAGGTTTTGGGCTTTTGGCTCATAAGAAATTATAAACTAAGATAAATTTAGACTAAAACACTCTACGCATAAAAAAAATGTAGACTAAAACACTCTTAATTATTTTTTTCTTTATTACTGATGTTTTAAACTCAATTCTAGCTTTAAAGTCAAATGAGAATCGACATTTTGCAGCATAAGCACACTCTTTGATGGGCTAGCGGTATATATTTGGGACCAGCATAATTCATCAGTGTAGGTATTCCTTTAATAAAGGTGGTATTTATTTACAATGCAAATATACTATTAAGAATAAAGACTCCATTAGTAGCTACCTAGAGAAATTAAATATAATTAATTTATATTTAAGGGTATATCTTAAAAAATGCTTAATTTTATCTTCAGTTTCTATAACAGTCAAAGCAGGTTTTTAAATAAAAAAATAAAAGTTAAAACAATTAAATTTTAGAATGAAAGGAGTGACAAAAAAAGATATTGATTATATAAAAATATATAAATTATATATTTAATATGTTGATTTCAATATATTAAAAATGAGTAATAAAATGCATTTAATGTTCTGTAAATAATATCTATTGGTGGGTTTATATCTATAAGAACCTTTTGGTTTTAGCCCGTGTCCCTCTATAGAAGTTAACACTTCTTTTCCTTAAAAATTATATATATATATATATATATATATATATATATATATATATATATATATATATAAAGGTTTTAATTCGTGTCTGATGATTTAGATAAGACAAAGTTTTACCTAGGTTGAAAAGGTTTGATCGATCTATGTTTTAAACTTAAGACTTAAATTTAAATTATTTATATAATATTAAATAATTTTTTAAGGAATAGACTAGTTTTTTAATTAAAAATCAGGCTTTTAATTATCTTAAAGAATTAAGAATTTCCTTTTGCAACAAACATGGTAAATAAGTTAATTTGCCAGGGTCAGTTTGGTAGTAGAAAGTTTAGGCAGGAATATATTTATATTAAAATTCGTTGTTACCATTATACACCAAATAAAACCTTGTAAATAGGCTAATAAATGAATTTATGAGTTAAAACCTTCATTTTGTTTTTACTTTGTTTTCAGTTTTCAAATATTTACATTAAAAGTAGTGAACATTTTTTTTCATTTATTTTTACCATTCTTATACAATTTTTGAAACAGAAAATAAAGTGAAACCTAGATAATATTTTTGTAATTGTTTTTTAAATAAAAATAAAAACAGGAAATATTTTTCAAATAAATCAATTCTTGAAATTTAATCTTTATAATTAAAAAGTTTTAATAAAATCTTAACATAGATTAATTAATAAATAAACATGTTTATTCTAACTATCTTTATTGCAGGGCCAAGTTATATATAAATACTTGATCGACCACTTAATTTATTCTTATCCCTATAACTTTTTCACATTTAATTTATACTCCCTTGATCATTTTCTTTAATCTACTCCTATTTCTTTTTTAAAAAAATTTATGTATTTCTTCTTGATTGTGAAAGTGAGATGAGACTTGAGAGAGTCATGTCTAATGAATAAGTATTTTCCTTTCCTCCCTTATAAAGTAGCATAGACTTTGGATCCATAATTGTTGTGTTATGTTTTACGTACACCAGTCAGTCGGTTCATTATTATTATTTAAGCTAAAATTCATTCAACCAAAAGTCTAATCATATTTACA
The DNA here is from genome assembly GCF_004193775.1 of Glycine soja. Taxonomy (NCBI): domain Eukaryota; kingdom Viridiplantae; phylum Streptophyta; class Magnoliopsida; order Fabales; family Fabaceae; genus Glycine; species Glycine soja. Next base: position 8,810,229 of record NC_041019.1, read on the forward strand.
TTTTCATTCAGAAACAATAAATATATTAAAAATAGATATAACTTTCATTCAAAATTAATTCATAATTTATAAAAAAAAAATTATTCATTTATAGAATATTGATGACTATGCATTTTTTTTTAATATTTAGCAAAGTATTTCTTAGCGGCAGTTAGTCGGTAGTTAATTAATTTTTTTGAACTAAGAAATATTGAGGTGGAATTTTACTTTTCTTAGCAAAATCTTTTCATTTTTCATACATACAATCAACAAATGAAATGCTGGCTATCATACTTAAAATCATGTCACATGTGATTAACTTTATTATTGTCTTGTGTACTATTCAGACTCCACAAAATACATGTGACATCTTACATGACACTCCGAACACGTGTTAATCTTTCACTTCAACCCTAGAACAGGAACACAAACATTTGGCCCTTAGTAGTCGGGTTCCTTAACTCACAAATTATCTATAACCTCTTATTATTTGAATATATTTGAATCTCTTTATCTCTTGATAGGTATTCAATTATCTAAAAATTATATATTTTATCTATAAGGTACAATTATCTACTACCTTTTATCTTTAAGCTATGTATTATCTCTAACATTATCTATAAGCTATCGGCTCTTATCCATAAGTCGAGAATTATCTGCAAAGGTTATAACAGTCCTTACAAACAAGAACTCGCAACTCCACTCCTTTCCTATAAATACTAGGTTCCATCGAACTCCGACACTCAAGTAAGTATATGCTCTCATATTTTCTCTCTCTTATTCTCCTAAATCATATACTTACTTGAGTGTCGGAGGTCTTTGTTTTGTATGTCTTCCTCTTGTCCTCTTAACAAAGGTCACTCTCAAAGTCAACGTGCGAAGTCCAAAAGCCTACTTTTGCTACGTCTACCCTGACGTGTGCTAGTTCTGAATTTTGGTAAGTACATTTGGCGCCCACCGTGGGGCCGTGGTAAAACATACCCACGATCTCTCATCATCTCTCTCTTGTTCATCTATGATTAGCACTTGGTCTGACCTTAGACATGAGACCCCTTTTGAAGGCTCCAACCCTCCACCAACAATTATGACAGATGCAGACACTCTTCAATAACTCTAAAATATAGTGCGGAGATGGAACGACACCATGAAGAGGAGTTGAGAAAGCTAAAGGTTGACCATGATTAGTTGGAGGCTCGTGTCAAACGTCCCTAGGACGACGAGCTCTCTGCTCACAAGGGGAATGACACCCCCAATGCATAATCAACACTCTAGATGACTTAAGTCTCTCCAACAGGACAGACTACTCGTTGGCATCCCTTCATCGACCATATTATGGAAGCAGACATACCCTTGGGGTGGAAACCACTTAACCTGAAGCGGTATGATAGAACCACAGATCAAGATGAGCATTTGGACGCCTTTGTGACTCATGCGAATCTATATACTAATGATGATGCGATCCTATGTCGTGTCTTCCTAATGTTCCTTGTGACGCCCTCTACTCCTCATATATATGTACTAATAATAAAAGGAATAAGAAATCAGAATTAACTAAAAGTTTTTAAAACATATTTAAATAAAAGCCTTTCAAAAAGGCTAAAAGGCTCACATTCACTTTTCTAACATCATAATAAAACTTATCCAAATAAATAATAAATCATCTCGGCTCAAAACAAGGTCATCCAAGACTTCATGCAATTAATATAGAAACATATACCTTAATGTAACATCCTATCAGAGCATTGTGTTCTCGTGTCCTCTAGCATAATGTTCTTCATAGTCATCTACCTAACCATTTGTTCTTACGAACACAAGGTTCGAGATCATCACAAGATCCAAACACAAATAGCACACGAGGAGTGAATTATCATATTCCTAGCTAATAGAGAGAAACAAGACAACATGTAGATATACATATCATATAAATGAAATATAACTTACTTAAACATAGCTCATGTCATTCCATCACTTTGTCGCATAACATCACATCACAACACAACACGTCTCATTCATTTTCACATCATTCATGTACTCAAGGATCAAAATACAGTATCACTAAATCAATTAACATCAATCAATACACAAGCTTTATGAAATATATACACTAAGACTCAATCCTATATGCAATATGGTATCATGTCAGTGAAAAATCTCGCTGGACGCTTAGGAGTACATGACAAGATAAACCAGTACTAGTAAGTTAGGTCACTCTCACTAGGTAAAATCATAGGGAGACTAGTTGGGATTATGCTGTTTTGTGAGAATGCTCCAACCATGTGGGATCAGCATAAGCTTAAAGGAGCACTCAAACCGAGTGTATTTACCCTCAAGGCCTACACTCCGAAGAGTCTATCAGGGTCTCTCCCTTCTGATTTAGGTCCAACCCAGAAAATATTTTAGCATGTAGACTTTATCTATGAATTGTAAAAAACACACGACTCCTTAATTGTTCTCAAAATAATTTTATCTCGTCACATTTATGATTAAACTCGTCGGGTTCCCTCAATGGTTCCCATCACAATACTCGTCGCCCTTAAAAGGTCTTATAGTCGTGTGATTGTACTGCAATTCATAGCCCACAACTCAATGCACACAACATCTCAATGCACATATATATTATAAGTCAATGCATACTCAATTTATCACATACACTCGGTCTCAATCACAATGGTATAATCCCAATTAAACATGTTATCACCCCTCATGAATCATATACACTTTACCTATGAATTATGCAATACACACGACTCCTCAATTTTTCTCAAAATAATTTTATCTCGTCGCACTTGTGATTAAACTCGTCGAGTCCCCACAGTGAATTCCATCATAATACTCCTCACGCAAAAACTCGTCGCCCTTAAAGGGTCTTACAATTGTGTGATTGCACAGTTCATAACTCACAACTCAATTCACAGATCTCAATACGCATGTATTTCATCATTCGTCACAGGTTCAATTTGTCACTTACTCACAATTTAAATCACAATTTTATAAACTCAATGTAACAGTTTATACAAAATGCTTCTTACAACATGAGGAGTAAAACCCTTTAAACAATTTCACATAGTCATATTAAAATTAATGAATCAAATCATAGGTAAAAAATATGAAAACACCAAGAGCACTCAAGTTTATCAACCAATTCGCATTAGGACATCAATTAGTCCATCAACACCACATTATCGTATTTATAATTGTAAAGAAAAATTATAATTCAATAAATATTCCAAAATAAACCCTAATTTGATCTTCTAAGGATTCCTACACATGTTCATTCTAATCTCAATTGCGATAAACTCATCATTTACCTCTAAGCAGGCTCACGTGTGTATTCTGACAGCGATAACGACATCTCTATTAATTTCTTTAGATTCCTTGAGTTTTTCCTCTGATTTGCTTTGATAGGGTTTCCAAGCATTAGAGAGAAGGAAAATAGATTAAAGCCTTCATTTTGTACTGCCTTCGTGAAATTGACTTTTCTCTCTCTATGAATATTATTTCGCAAATTCCAACAGTGAAGTTGTGAAGAATTGAATTTCTAAATAGGTATCTAAATTTCACGATGATTCAACGGTTAACGAATCCAGGATCATAGTTTTACTAGACAGATTTTGAGTCTTTTCAGGAAAAGAGAACGTTATGATGAGAAGGATATTTCTCTTATCTCTGACCTTTTTTTTTTTTGTAATTTCCAATGGTGAGAATGCTTATAAATGAGTCTCGAACATAGTGGTGAACTATTACGACAATCCAACGGTTAACGAGTTTGAGATCGTCGTTTTACTAAGACATGTTTGAGTGTATGCGAAAAAAGAGAGGATTTTGAGAAAGGAAAAGAGAAAACGAAATTGAGAGGAAAAGGAGGCGTAGAGTCCATCGTCAGTCTGAAAACTGATCTAACATGTCTCTATTTATAGTTAGGATACTCACAACCTATTATTTACTCTATTTATTTATTTTTATTATTTTATAAAAATAAACTATTTTATTTCCTATCAAATGAATAAATCAAATATTTATTTAATTATAAAAATCTCATAATTTTCTAAAACTCTATTTCTTTTTTTAAAATTAAAAAATCTTTTTAATTTATTTATGAAAAAATGTGATGTTACATCTTTCAGTATTGACCTGGTACATTGAATTCCCACCAACATCTATAGACAGCTTTGACAAGATACATTTACTTTTCGATAGTTCATATCTTAAAAATTTCATAGTTGAGCGTGTTTGACTTACACCCTCCAATTCCACTCCATTGTTCCTTCATCAATGAATCTTTCTTGAAAGAACTCTTATCTTGCTTTTGACTCTCAATGATTCTTTCACACCATACATCTTCCACCTCCAATCCTACTCAAGAGAGAGGCTACTTTACAAAGAATGAGCGAATTAGACTAAGTGATTTCCTTTATATGTGTCATTACTCAATAATTTCTACTACGTTAAACTAAAGATCTCTCTACCATCAGATTTTTAATTTAATCGTAGCCTCATTAACTAATTATACTTATATCATGATGCATTGAGCTAAGTTTCTTTTATATTGGGTGAAAAGCCTATGTGTATGACATAGTAGTGTTCAGTGTATAATATAAAAATCTATGTATAACACCAACGAATTTGTACTTGTTTTTGCAGATTATATAATGAATATCAGATGGTGAGATTGTATTATATGGGAATCAATGCTATATAATACAAAGTACACTACATATATATATTGGCTATTGAAAAGCTGTGGTGTATTTCCCCAACAAGTGAATTGATTAGGTACACAGAAAACTGAAGTTTTACATGGCAAAATATATTTTCTAATTTTTCGAAATGTTTGAACTTTGAATCATGAGAATGTCTTCCTAATTAATCTAGCTTATGTGCTGATCATATGATAGTATGATACAATATCAATTCAAGTGTAACTTCAGATTAGTTTACTTTTAATGAAAAAATAATAACATTTTTAGAGATTTAAAAATAACTATTTCCGAAAATTTAATCTTTAACTTCACAAACATCCCTTATGTTAATATATATTTTAAATTGAAAAGAGAGTTTAGAATACATTATTAATAAAAGAAGAATTTGCGAACCAGCTCTTATATTGAGGAAATTAAATGACGAAGTTTGAGTAGTTATGATTTTTTCTGTATAGTTTGCTAGTCATAGTGTCATACTCTGAAAAACCTTTTTTTTATTCCTTCAAAACAAAGAATCTAAGTTTTGATGGAGATGAAAAGCAGACCAATATTAATGTTACTCACTCTTAATGATGATAGTAAATTCTTCAATGTGTTGATCTAGACTATTTGGATCCAGCACACTACTTATTATATTCATAAAAACAAGATGATTTATTTTGGACCTACATATTATTACCTTTAGATAAATTAGACCTTTTAATAATCTTTTTCCTTTACTGCCTCAGTAATCCACACAACCTAAAACGTAGAATATGATTACGGAGAGAGATATGTTGTTGCACAAATAAAAGTTAATTGCATATATATAACATATTTGGAAATTTGTTATTAATTTTACCTTGTTATTTTAATGGAACTTGATGTTTTTCCAACATTTTATTTCACTTAAACATATGTAGGTACGTGAGAAATTTTAATATGAAAATGTAATAATTTGCCGTGATTATAAGAACTTTTCTTTTTGTATAGATGCTTACAACAAAATTTGTTATTTTATGAAAATTAATACATATTATATAATAACTTGTTATGATTCATCCTTTTTTTTTAAAAAAAAATCAACAAATTATTAATTGAAAATGCCCAAAAGCACTTATACGAAGTATAAATGCTGCTAAACAAATTTTAAGTTAGCAATCGTGAACTTATAAACACAAAAGAAAAGAAAAAAACAAATCATGTTCTCCTATTACAAAGAAATCCAGATAAATTAAAGCGCAATGGGTCCATCTTCATTGTTTTTCTTCCATTGTTGTTCCTTTTGGATTGGCACGTGCTCAACAACAACTCAAATCAAGATGACCTAAAACCGGTTTGGTTAGGACACAGTTGCAATAGGGACTCCAACTAGCTCCGTTGGAAGGGACAAATGTGATTAAAGGAGTAGAGATAGATACAATGACGAAAAATGCAAATTTAAATAAAAGTACTAGATTGTAGGAGAGGAATAGGAGATGTAAAAGATCATTGGAGGAAGAGGTGAGGAGAGTTGGTGGTGCGAAAAAACGGAGATGGAAAAGAGGGGAAAATTCTCCCTAGCAAGAGAGAGAGAGAAAAAAAACTAATCTTAAATGGGAAAAAGTTCTCCCATGGAGGTAGAAATCCTCCGATGGAAGGAAGAGAAGCCCCATAAAGGATGTTAGTCGTTTCTTTTTTCTCACTTTTGCTAGGGTTTGAAAAAAGAATGTTGTGTCGTTTCTTATTGTGACAATGTAGCCTAATACATCCCATTTAAATGGATAATGTTTAGAGAAATATAAAATTAGGGATATGTTCTTGACTAGTATTAGGCCTAATAAAAGGTACAATCATTCAACCCAACTTATAAAAAATCATTTTGGATTTACACTCCCTTCACACTTGGACGACTTGATAGATGAGTGATCAACTATGACCTAACCTTACATCACCTAGCTACTTTACTCTCATACCACTATGTAACAACAAGGTTTCTCTTTCAAGCATGTTTTCTTCTCCAAGCTTATATACTTCTTCATTAAAAATCATGTACTTGAGTGTCAAAGTGCTTATAAGTAGTAATAACCCCTCATTGCATCCTCGCCTACGTGGAGCTCTTCTATTGAAACACAAAAGAAGATTGTCTACATTTTTTTAAAAATGCATGAAATCTCATCCATTCTTTAATTTAATTTTAATATTTGATAATTTTAGTACTATATATATATATATATATATATATATATGAAATTTACTAACGTATACGCATTTATTTTTTAATATAAATGCATTAGCAAGTATTAACTAAAGGTTGCCTTAAAATATAAAGTGTAACTAACGCATTTATATTGAAAAAACAAGTATATATACGTTAAAAAATACAGGTAGAATTTTTTATTTATACATTTATTTTTTAGTATGAGTGTCTTAAAATATATAAATTATGTAGGTTGCCAACACATACTAAAAAAAATTGTATATTAACAAATATTTTATATATATATATATATATATATAATAAAAATATTCATTGATTGGTGAGATTTGTGAAGTGGACACTCTTCAATTTTTCCAACTAGAGATGGATCGGTGCGTCTCATTGAAGCACCCTATGATTGACACTTGGAAATTAGAAATCTCTCTCTAACCTGTGTTAGTGTACATTCCAACTCTATATTGCAATAAAAAAAGTTAAACCACAAATATGAAAGAAAAAAGGAATAATTTTTCTTCCATGTCATTCCAATTTGATGCCATGTTTTTTTATGTATTCCATAAAACATAACTTTTCTCCTTAATTCTCCTCTCAAATAGTGGAAATTTGATACTTACCTCCTTTCTGCTTCAATTCCATCAACTCCATTTTTATCAAAACAATCAACGACGTACTAAATCTCAACTCCCAAGACATATCCTTAGGCAACTTAGGTACAAATACAAATTAAAAAAAGGTGATGCATGCATTACTTTCTTTTCTCTGTGTAGATAGCTATATATTTTTTTTGAAGTTGCTTTTCTCTTTTCTATAAAACATTCGTAAACAATTACTACTCTAATGGAGGCGTTGAATTATCTACTAATTAATGGTGACATACGCTGAGACTACTCAACGTAAAAAATAGTAAATCAGGCAACGAAAGAATAGTTGAATTGTTAATTGAACTTAAGTCTACAAACATAGGTGTAATAATGATGTCGAATATTTAAACTCCACTCTAGGTCACCTATCCCTATTTGTATTGAAGTATTAATTTGATCCATTGGCATGATTGTTCCCTCCTTTGTTTCATAGGTCTTGGCGTGTGTATGAGCTAGATTGAAGTGAATAAACATCGTTACAGTGTTAATAAAAACATCAACACCTATTAATATATATTTTTTATAACATACGTGTGTTTCTAATACTTTTCTTGTGATTATAATTAAACTTATATGTGACTATGTGCCATAACTCAAGTGATATAATCTCTAATTGCTATCCAAGATTGATCTTAATTTGATCGTTTTGGTTAAACTCTAGTGTATCGATCTCTTCCATACCAGATTTTACACAATCTTTTAATTTTAATTTTTAAAATAACTTCCAAATTTCCTATGAATAAACAAATATTTTTTCCACTAAAAAATATTTTTATATTTAAATAAATTTAATTTTATCAATAAAAATAAATTAAAGAGAATACTATATATTTATATCGTATAAAAAATACTATTTATTTATATTATTAATAAGTTATTTTTATTATACTAAATAAGAATAAATTAAAGAGATGATTTTTTAAAAAAAAAATTAAGGAGCATATTTGGAATAAGTGAATTTAAATCAAGACATGTAATATTTATTAATATAGTGTGTCAAAATTTAACAATTAAATTTAAATTAGGATTGATTAAAATTATAATAAACTTGAAACTAAGTTTGACTAAAATGAAAGATATCTTCAATTTGATATATATATATATATATATATATATATATATATATATATCAAGATTTAAAATATAAATCAAATTTAAATAATACTAGTATTTAAAAGAAATAAAAGAATAAATAAAAGAATAAAACTGAATCCTCAATCATTTCTAAAAATATTTTGATTCAAGATCAGTGAGAACTATGATTTATAATATATAGGGTGGATTCCACAAATTCTTTCTAAATTTAACTTCTCTAAAATGTGAGATTGAAAACTTGACGATGGTTGGAATTCTATTAAGATCTTTATTTTTTTTACGGACGTATTAATTTTACCTTATTTTCCAAAGTGTACTCCCGTGTTTTAAGGAGTCCAATGCCATCCTTTACAATTAAAAAGCCATAAATTATAGTAAAAAGTATCGTAAGCAGATATCCTTTCTCTTATTTATTAGTAATCAATAAATAAACCAACATAATGTAATACATTCTTATTGACCCAAATACATACATCCGGTTTGATATAACAAGGAACAGATGTCGTCTCATTAGTGAATTGAATATTGTTAATTTTCATTAGAAATCGTGCGAGTTCATTAAATTAATCTAATTATTGGTAAAAACTAAAGAAAGTTGATTTTGACTAATTGAATAAAAAATCAATATAAAAAATGTGAATCAACATTGATCCTGATTATTTAAAGCAATATATGCGCTTGAATTATGTGCTGATCCATTTGCTGTGGCTACAAAATTTGTCAACCCATGAATGGAGGAAAAGACCTAAAGATAAGAACGATAGAGAGTTCTACGAGGCATACTATTATTACCAAAATTCATAATCGTGATACATCAAGGGTACACTCTTAGATGGTTAGAATTTGAGTTGATGTATAATTTAATACTAAAAATTAGTTTAAGGGATGAGAGTTGTTTCTCACTTATATATTCTTATATGATTTTATCTTTAGCTAATGTGAAATTTGAGTTTTTTTCAATACATCTCTCACGTCTAACACTTCTTAAATTTTGTGCGTGAATAACAATTATGAGTGACCCTTTGGATTAATCTTAAATATGTTCTAATAACATCTTAAATTTTTAGAATGTGAGTTTAGGCCTAACTCAATCCTAAAAGATAAAGCCAAGTAATAGTATATAAGTGAGGAATAACCATCACCCATTGAACTAGTTTTTAGGGTAGAATTAGGCTCAAATTCACATTTTAAGATGGTACAAGAGTATATCCAAAATTAATTCAAAGGGCTACCCACCATTGTTATTCATGCATCAAGCCCAAAAAGTGTTGCGTGTGAGGAGGTGTATTGAAAAAAATCCAAGCCTCACGTCGGTTAAGATAAAGTTAAGTAATAATATATAAGTGAGGAATAACCTTCACCCCTTGAACTAACTTTTAGGATTAAGTTAGAGCTAAACTCACATATATTAAGAATCTAAGATAGACATGATTGACTGAAGTCCCGAAAGTTAGTTAAACTTGTAAATAGTTAAGCTATGTTCTTAAAAACTAAATGTTAGAAAGTTAAAAATTATATATTTTTAACTCATAAGTATTTGGTATAATTATTTGTTGAAATAATTGAAAATGTAAAATTACATAAATTGACATGTTTATGTAATATTTTTATACATATTTTAATTTGATTTTCTTGATAAAAATATATTTTGTAGTATTTATAATTTTGGTATTAAATTAATTTTAAACACATGTAACTTTTTATTTATAAAATATAAAAAAAACAACATAAACTTATTATATATTACTATCAATATCATATATAATAAAAAAGTGAAAATGAGAAAGCCCTATATCATATGTAAAAAAATAATAAAAATAAATTTTTTATCTTAAATATAAAAGACTAAAAAGGAAATTTAATAACAAATGTTCAAGGACAAAAAAAAATATTAAAAACTAAAAACTAGAAATTAGTATTTTTAAAAATATTATTTAAAGTAGTATCTCAAAAATTTTAAAAATTATTAAATAAAACTCATTTATCAAACAATTAAATAAGTTTTTTAACTAATAATATAAACTAACTGAAATATCTTATTAAATACACTCTTAATGAATATCACATGATATATTTAAGACAAAAAAAATATTTAATATTTTAGAAGAATAAAAGAATGACATGAGTCAAAATTAAAATTCTCTCAAGACTAAAAATATATTTATGCATGTAATTTATTCGTTTATTCAACGGTAGTTGTTTGCATGCAGTAATTAAGTTGCTTTGGTGACTATAAAAAATCAAAATCCGGCGCCAATCTTGGGCCTTCCTTGTTGCATTTGCATGTGAGGCCCATACTCTAAGCTTTCAACTTTTTCGGTGTTTTTCTTTTATTATACTTTGTTTTTTCCTTCTGAATTGTGCACAATAATTGCTGCTTTTGCCACTGACTTGTAATCTATATGGCAGCAAAGGAGGCTATATAGAATATACAAGCAGACATAATTGTTAATAGTCTCCTCCTCCTTTGTCTATATATATTTACTCTCTTGTCTCTCATTTTAGCTATCAGAGACACAGAATCGCCACCACCATATAATAGATATTTACGCACACTCACTTCCACTCTCTTCCTTCATTTAGTTTATATATAGTTCATTTCCTCTTCTAAAACAACAATAGTTCATATAGTCCATTTGACTTCACAAGGTTATTTCTTAGCTTGCTTCCATGGGAGACAATGTTGTAGTGTCCAATATGGAGCTAGAGAGGTTGCTTAGCATGAAAGGAGGCAAAGGAGAGGGAAGCTATGCCAACAATTCCCAAGCACAGGTACCCTCTCCATCCCTTTTTCTCTTTCCATTAACAAACAAAATGAAGCTTAAGCCTCTAAATTTAAGAAAAGAAATTTCTTTTACATACCTTGAAAGTAAGATTCTAATATTTAAATACATATATATGAAATATATTATGTTATGAGAATTATTCTTACAAAAATATTAAATATTAAACATACAATTATGCATAAGTAGTCATGATTAATTTTAGTCAATTTTAAATTTTTGATCTTGACTATTTCTGTATAGTTTATTCTATAATCAACATTAGAAAATTTCATGACAACACATTAGTGACTTAATATTATAGTCGATCTCTAGCTAATCATACATGTTTTCCTTAAAAAAAAAAAAATCTAATCATACACGTCAATACGTGTACATAGAATGATCACATGTTGTGCAAACATTAATTTTGGTATGTGATATGTGCAGGCCATACATGCCAAGTCCATGCATCACCTTCTCAAAGAAGCCCTAGATGGAGTTCAACTTCAAGCCCCTAACATGCCATTTGTGGTTGTGGACTTGGGGTGTTCATGCGGAAGCAACACCATCAATGTGGTGGATTTGATCATCAAGCACATCATCAAACGCTATGAAGCCTTGGGATTAGACCCACCTGAGTTTTCAGCTTTCTTCTCTGACCTTCCTAGCAATGACTTCAACACCCTCTTTCAGCTCCTTCCTCCCTTGGCCAACTATGGAGTAAGCATGGAAGAGTGCCTTGCTGCCAATAACCACCGCTCCTACTTTGCCGCCGGAGTACCCGGCTCCTTCTACCGGAGACTATTTCCGGCAAGGTTCATTGATGTTTTCCACTCAGCCTTTTCCTTGCATTGGTTATCTCAGGTAATTAACTCTCGTTAATTAAAAGTTGTAACACTTTTTATAATACTTTTAATTACTACTCTTTAAGTTCCGAGTTTAATTTATATATTATAAAGCATCTTTATAATTATGATTAAATTTTACTGGATGTTGATGTAAATATCTTTATAAGTCTTTCTCTTCATTTTTTTAGTTACATTATTCATTTTCTTTCAAATTCTTTTCTCATTTTTTTATTTCTTGTCTAATTGTAGAAATTAAAGATCGAATTATAGAAGAAGAAATTAATTTGTCTCTCTCTCTCTCTTTTCTTTTTCTTCTCATGATATTTTTCATTTTAAAGTTCATTATATTCATAGGAAAAAGTAATTATCTCAAAGTCCTGTTTTGTTTTTGTTATGCTTGTTTTAAAAGGAAAAGGTAGCATATCATTTTCATTTTTAATCCTAATATCTTTCATTAAATTAATCATTTTGTTTTGGAACTTTTTATTCCACCTGAACGTAGCTAGTTAAATTACTCAAAATTAATACTAGTAGATTTCAAATCATGCAGTTACTTTTCTTTCTATTATAAAGCTTTTGATTAGAATTCAAACTTAAAGGTACCATAAATTTCTTGAAAACTTTTAGTAGTGAATAACGATTACGTTCGTTAGCTAAACAACTTTTAACCATTTTCTCCCTTTAATGACTTTCAAGGTCTCATTCACACCCCAACTCCACCCAGCAAAGAATATGCGAAGTTTCTATGCAGTAATTTCCACACAAAGTAAAAACTAAAAAAAAAAATTGCCACTTCCCTAGGACAACGTAATGAAACCGTTACATGGGCAATGCATTAATCTGAAGACCAAAGTTCTAACTTATGGTCAAAAGTTGATGCAACAAAACCATGGTCTTTAAAGCCATTATAATTTCAGGATCAGAGTGACGTATTTGGGCTATTTTTTAATGCGCATGGAAGGTAATTAAGCACATAATCCTATTCAACTCCATGCCTTTTCTTTTTAAAATGATCAAAATTCCAAAAGAGACATTTTTTCTCAGTACCTAAAGTTTTTTTTTTTAAAATTTGAAATCAATTTCAAATCCAGGATCAATTTCCTAATACAGAATCAAACATGTGAATATTTACTTAAAATCACATTAAATAATATTTCAACATGATTCTAGATCAACGTGAATTCAAACACAAACTAATTTTTTTTTTTATATTTTGTATTGGACTGATCAGGTGCCAGAATCTGTTTTGGACAAAAGGTCAAGTGCATACAACAAGGGCAGGGTGTTTATCCATGGTGCTAGTGAGATCACCGCAAATGCTTACAAAAATCAATTCCAAACAGACTTAGCAAGCTTCTTGAGATCAAGGGCAGTGGAACTGAAGAGAGGGGGGTCCATGTTCTTGGTTTGCTTAGGCAGAACTTCTGTGGACCCCACAGACCAGGGTGGGGCTGGCCTCCTCTTTGGGACCCACTTTCAGGATGCTTGGGATGATCTTGTCCAAGAGGTAATTAATATTATCATAATATTCATTCACAAACATGCTTTTGTGTCAAAACAGTGCACATCTGAACCCACATAGTCTACACATTTTGTCATATTGGCAGACCAAAAAGGACTTTTAGACACACATTAGTGAGATGAAAAGTAAAAAACATAAACAATCAATTGTTGTAGGCGTCTCAATAATATATACTAATAGCTTATTATTGTCAATTTTCACTTCACTTGCCATGATTCAAACAAGTTGATCTCAGCCGTTTGATTTCCACCCCCCAAGTTGATCAACCTAGCTAGCCATCCTTGCATTCATCATCATGTCGGCAGAAATAATAATTAGCTGCTGGCTAGCTTAATATTTAGCCAACAATTAGGTTTTGGATGTTTAGAACACACAAAATCATAATCGTATGTTAAAGCAAGACAACAAGGATATGTTTCCATTCATCTGATCTATTTTTATCTAATGATTTAATTTGTGTGTACATTGAACGAAACTAAAGACCAAAGTCATGTACATTATCCTCTACCATAATTTGTTAGCCATCCAATACCGTTATTAGGAAAGTACGGAATATAATTAGACCTTCCTACCTAGTAGGACTCAAGATTATTTTGAAGTTCATTAATAATCATAAACTTAAAAGGGTTGGTTTCTAAGTCACGTTGGGCAAACTCTTTTATTAAAAACAAAAACTCCAATGTAAATACTACTAACCATTGTCATTTAAGTGTATGTTAGGATTTAAAATAAAAAAGTATAATATATTAAATGTTGAACTTTATATTAAATACTTTACAAATTTTTTCATTCCTCAATAAGTGGACACGCTAAACCAATAACTTTGATTGAGAGTTATGAGGTCATTAGTTTTCTGTTTTTCAATTTGGGTTTAGAATGGTCAATTCCTGTCTCCTTTAAGCATTTTTCAACCAATTAAAGCATACAGTATATTGTTAATTTTATGTATTGATATGTCTAAGGTACATGTACTAAATCATATTCTTAATCCCAGGGATTAATTAGCAGTGAGAAAAGAGACAGTTTCAACATTCCAGTGTATGCACCAAGCCTGCAAGACTTCAAGGAGGTGGTTGAAGCTGATGGTTCATTTGCCATAAACAAGCTTGAGGTTTTCAAAGGTGGAAGTCCTCTTGTGGTGAACCAGCCAGATGATGATAGTGAAGTAGGGAGGGCCCTTGCCAACAGCTGCAGGAGTGTGTCTGGTGTCCTTGTTGATGCTCACATTGGTGACAAGCTTAGTGAAGAACTGTTTCTGAGAGTGGAACGTAGAGCCACAAGCCATGGCAAAGAGTTATTAGAGCAACTACAGTTCTTTCACATAGTTGCATCCCTTTCTTTTGCTCTATGATAATAATGAGACAAACATAACAAGAGGCAAAGAAAGGGTCTTATCTAGTTCTCTTATTATCCCTCTCTTTCTTTTTGTGTGTTGTTTTTTGTACTTTTTATTGCATAGAGAGTCAAAACACACATGAGAGAGACAGAAAAGAGGGTTCAGCACTGGCTTCCTCTATTTTTCTCCCTCTTATGAGTGTTTTTTTGTGTGTTCTTGCTGACAGTAGCTACTTTCTACACATCATGTGTTTTCTGACTTGTGTCCCCTTATATCAGAACTATGAAAATAGCTTATCATAGTGTGGATGTCCATATTTTGTGAAAGTAGCATGAATGGAACGGTGTGCCTTCTGTGCCTAACAAGCTGGAGTGTTGAATATGCCATTTGATGAATGATGAATCACCTCTTCCTTTCTTCCTTGTGCTGTGCTTATTAATTAGCACTATGTCTAATGTCTATTATATTGGAGGCATATCAAATCATATGAGATCGCAAGAGAGAAAAGTTAATCTTATCATGTGTAAGACTGAATGGCATTGATCAAAATCATCTCTTCTCAATTTTTCATATATATATATATATATATATATATATATAAGATAAGAGCTTAAAAGAAACTAATATTTACCATATAACAAAAGTGAAGTTAATATTAGATTTAAGTAAAACAATTTTAATTATCCATGTAAGATTGTATGACTAACATTAACTCCTGTCACACTTGCTAGATATGCTCCACATATACACACAAACACACATCCAAAGTAAGTAAGTGGATAAATATTGGTTAGTTAAGTGATGTTATAATTGAAATGTGGAAAAATGGTTTTCTTTTCAAAGTCTTTGGATTTTTCTGTTTCCACATCTCTTAGGTAGCTAGCTGCCTTTACCATAAAAAATTCATAATGGCCATCGAACGTTCGAAACGCTGTCTTGTGTGTGTCGACTGGAACCACACGAATTTGATGATATCAAGCATGTTTTGTGCAATGCTGAGAAGAACAAAATACATATAGCTGTAGAAAAATCAAATGATAACCTTAGTAAAAGAAGAGGTGAGCACAGAACAGCATGACCAGGAATACTCTTGAAACAAACAAAAAATATCAGGAAAGAAAGAACAAATTAGGAAAAGGAAAACAATTTAAGCATCAGCTAAGTCTTCATTCCCTCCACTCATCTGATAGTGAAGGTCCCTTTAAAAAAAGTCCCACAATGGAGAAAGGTTATCATGTCCATTAAATGAGGGACAAGGAAAGATATCTATCCAAAGGCACCACACTCCACCAAAAGAGCACAACTTTAAGGCACCTTACACTCCTCTCTAAACCTCCAAATTAAGTTGATAGAAGTTAATTTGGATCTTAGTCTACTAAATTCATAATTCATGTTGAACAGAAGAAAGAAACTACTTTGCCACAAATCACACTTCCTCCACTGGGGTGTACAAAATGATAGAATTTGACTCTTCTGTCCATTACTATTAGTCTACAAAGTTTACTAAATTCTTCTCCTTGCTTCCTTGATATCTAATATTTGTCAATAAACCGAACGCCATTTCATCTACATCAATCATCAACCTTTGCAACTTTCAAAGGTTTATCCAAAGAGAAACTTTAGACCCCAGAAAGAGGAATAACTTTAAGTAAATAAAGGAGATTTGGTGGAGCAGGAAAAACACTCAAGTGAACTCAACACATGTACAGGAGTATTTATAGATGCACAAGTGACTGATCTAATGTCTTGTAACTTCACTCACAGCATTGAATGCATATATTAAGCACATATGAGACACACAAGAGATGCTTTGAAATTATAACTTCTTGAAACTACAAGTTCTTATTTCATGTTTTCAACTTAATAACATTCACCAATATCACCATTCCAAAGATAAACTGTGTTCCCCAGAGTCAGAAAAACCGTTACTTTCTGCAGATACTGAGGGTGATCATTGTCAAAGCAATGCTTAAAGGTCAAAACCATAATAATATCCTTTTACCCGTTCGTCGATCTTATAAACCACACCTCTAATATGCAAATAAACAAATGAGATGCAATTTTCTCACCCTCAATTTGCATGCATATATATTAAGGGTATTATATATGGTTCTTTCATGTTTATATGGACTTTGATAACATGTCTTAGTATTATATGAAAGATAAATCCCCTATGCTTAATATGCAATACTATATACACCAAGACAAGTTTCAGGCTTTTGGCGAGTTTATCTTGCGTTGAAAACAAGGCTTCATGGTTTACTATAACTGCAATTAACGTTATTGCACAGAGCTATTTGATTTGGTTGCATCTATGTATCAATTCCATATAGAAGGTAAAACTGGACATCAGAAAACCAAGTATGCAAAAATGGTACTAAATTTAGTAAATTATAAAATTGATCATGAATATTAGAATTAGTTCAATAGTGAAATCCACATGTTATTAGGCAAATCTCACCAGATAAAACTACCAATATGAATTTGGAACTTTCCCTTCAAAGACTGATTTTATTACCAACATAAAACACAGTGCATTAGTACATTAGTTGAGTTGGGGAAGGTGAAAAATAGGGTGTCACACGGTCTCAGGTGCTTTAAATTTGAACAGATTGAACATAAAGGGTCTGCTCTTCAATATTTCAGAAACAAACATTTAATCAATGGCACAGTATTTTTTTTTTTATAGAAATCCAAAATAGATAACTCTTCGTGGTCCATGTACTGTGGAGATTCCTTAGCTTTTCAGCCTGATATAAAGCTTTTTTGTCTTCCGTGCTTTTCATGGACTTTTGTAGTTATATTATATCTGTGGGCTAAATTCTAGAATGAAGAGCCAGGATTCACTTGTCTTGTGGTCCTCTGGATTAAAAATAATAGAACTCAAATGTTCTAGCTAGCATGTGAAGTTCAGGTAAATTAAAGCTTTAAGCGCCTACAAGAGCAATCTCGATTGTGCAATATTATAATCATGACAATCAATCATTAACCCCTGGACAAAATCATCAAATCTAACCACAAAATTTACTATTTGTTCTCTGTTTGGTCTAATCTCTATGCTTATCCACCACTCATGTTTTCCTTCTTGTGTTTCTCTTTTCATTTTAGAGGAGAAAACAAATACAAGATTTAAACCAAATTAAAGACTTTATTAATGAAATAATGTTATTAATACACTTTCTTTATATCATTCTTACACTATTGTTTTTAAACATAATAACACACTCATGTTCTTACAGATTGTCTTTTTTATCTGTATTTTCTTGATAAAATATTATGTTGATAATGAGTGTATTAAAGGGAATTTGTTATGGAATAAAAAAAAATGAATAATTAGATCTTAAAAACCTTTATTTTTTTATGTAGTGATTTGCATTCTTTAAACGTCAACAAATGACTTAAGTACACTAATAACTATTTCTCATACTAAAAAATTGTATAGAAATGATTGAAAATATCAACGTTCAAATAATTATGAAGTTGATAAGAACGGTAAAGGGTGAGAAAGACAATAAAGAGGTGATAGGAATGTAGCAACTCACTTGTCTCACAAAAAGGGTGAGCTAGCTTTAAACAAAAGGGTTTTACCATCAGAAGGGCAAAATGACCCGCATGCAACGTAACTATGCATCCTGGACCATATAAAGAGGGTGATTATATTATGGTTCCCCACTGGAAGGTGTAGTAGCAGCTTTGTTCAAGGAAAAAAAAAAGGGTCCCCTTACCAGAACTGTCAAGGGAAAATAAGTCATATATGAAGAAGCATACATATTATAAAAAATGTAGCTAGTTGGGAAGATTCTGCTTGCATGTTTTTGGATGGATGATCAATGAGATGAGTGAGCACCTGATGAGGTTGCATTGGTATCAGAATTTTGGAGGGTAGTTGATTCTTGCCCACTCTTTCAAGAGCCAAAACATGCAACCAGTGTCACATTGTCCTAAAGCAGCTACAACATGAGTTCTAGCATTATCTGACATCATTATGGAAAGTACAACCGCAGACATAGCAGAATCATAACAAGTTGCCAACATATGAACACTAAAATCCAAAGGAAATTACTATTTTATTTTGTCAAAATATCTACTTTGTTTACAAAAGTAGGACAGCAGCTTACAATGTGGTTGTGTAGTATTAAAAAAATTGACTCTCCTTTGGAATAAAAGTTGTAAGAGTTTAACTTAAATAAAGTGTAAATAATTTTTATTTTATCACATTATGTTATTCATTAATATCACAGGTTGCTAAGGTAAATTCATTAATTCCTATTGGATGGCTCAGTAGAAATATAATACATTTTCACAATGTATATAAATTAACACAAATAAATAGGATTAACATAGGCTTTGATGTAAATATCAAAATTCCATTCAAATTATGTTTTACTGAATTTCTTCACACTTTTTACATGCTAAATTAATAACTATGTAAAAAAAATGGAAGGGTTGAAACTCCATAAAAAAACTCACTAGGTTTAGATAAAATCTTATTGACTTAGATTATGGATTAGTCAGTAAATTAAGTGATTCTCTCACATAGTCGACTGTAGTTGTGATAGGGAGCCTACCTCAACAAGGCCCAAAAGAATCACAAGCAAGCCCAAACGCTATAGTGACTATGTTTGAATACTATTGTGTATGTTTGCTTTTGTTGTCTTTTTCATGAAGCTCTAGATGGATGCCAATTGTATGATTAGATCTTCTGGTGGTTGGCCTTTTTCCTTTATAGGACAACGTGTATCAAAGTATTATTATGAATGAAAATATCTAAACTTTTCCTTCCTAGGAGTAGCCTTAGATTAATTGTTAGTTCTTTTGGTAGACCCATGAACGTAACATTTTGGTGCTTTCATCGAGCTGTCATTTTTTCCATGGCACCCACCAAGCCTACAAACAAAGACCTAGAAGATGCCCTCCAACCCATCCTCAAGCATCTTTCCAAATGACAAACCTAGCTAGACACTAACTGTAACCTACAAGACTCACGCCATGAGACCCTTACCAAGACCATGGTTGATCTTGCCTTACTGTTTCCCTTTACCAATATTCTATTACCTCCCTTACCCCCACCCAATCCCAGCCCTTCTTACACCCCCCTTTTCCTAACACAGGAACTCACGTTTTCCCTTTTCCACCACCATTTTTACCCAACGTCACTTTAGCCCCCCTTTTCACAAATGTCGCCACTATGGCGTTTTTAGAACTAGTCGACAAGTGTACCAATTCGCACAAGTAGTATAAAACGGTAAGACCGAGTATCGTATCCTCAGGGAATTTATTTCACCTAGACTATGTACATTCAGTATGTAAACACTTGTAAGGATTAAAATAGAGCAAATGTTGAGTTTTGTACTATAAAATCTATTTGAACATAAACAAAGTATCTAAAGCTATAAAAAGTGAAAACTATCAAGTTAAGAGCGTTGTGGAGCGTTCTACTGAATTTCTCTTGATGTATAAAATATGTTTTTTCTATTTAACATTATCCTTGTGTTCTTATACTGAGAAACTACTCAGACCATGATTCCTCACATGAATGAACCTAACTCTCTTTAGACTTTATCCTTGATCCCTCAACAAACTTATTCTAAAAGAGTTGCACTAAGCCTATAGTATAAAATGAACTAGATGACTACACTCCATTCCTAGACATACAGATTTCTAGCTTGCTCTATCAAGTTCTAAGGTTTTAAAGCATTTTTCAATACTAAAAAGCCTAACTACACATACAAATGGATGATCAAGCCACAAGCATGTAAGTAAGCATAGATAGAAGCAATGAACAAAAAGAAATAACATTTAAATAGATAATGAGAATATTACATCAAGATTATTCAGTAGAACTTCCCAACAAAGAGGCTTAGCCTTCTATTACAAGCAAAGCTTCAAAACTACATATGTCCCTGCAATTTAGACAATCCTTGCTCCAGGAGTTTCAGGCCTCTCGCTCTGCCGGTTACTCCAGTGTAAAAGCCACCACAACTCGCCTAGCAGCTTCGTTTTACTGGCCAACTCTTTACAAAGACACTCGAACCTTCATATGTTCCTGCATGGTTTGCCAACAGAATAAACCAGTTAATAAAAAACAAAAGGGACTCCTTCAACCCTTTTCTATCTTAGCCAAAATTTGGACTTACCTAACAATGGATTTCATAATTCACCTACCATCGTCTTTTGGGCACATAGTAATTTGGGTCATTTGCGGCCATCTCACGAAATTCGTTCACTTCATAGCATACCCACACACTACACCATGCATACTCATGCTCACCATTTTTCTGTTGATATTTGCAGGTTACATAGAGTACCCTGGTCCATAATGTCTGCTCAAAACCCTTTGTTCTTAAGCCAATTTTGGAAACAACTTTTCCTGGTCCAAGGAACGAAGCTCAGCTTCAACACTACATACCACCCACAGACTGACGATCAATCCAAGGTGGTCAACCATAGTCTCGGGTTTATTTCCGTTGTTACACTAGTAACAATCCCCGCTCTTGGTATCGCTACCCCTACCTCGCTGAGTTTTGGTACAATTCCTCATATCACAGTGTCATCTGAATGACCCTTTTTCACGCTCTCTATGGTCGGAATTCACCATCAATACCAAACTATGTTCCAGGTTCCTTTCCATTACCATACCTGGATATCTCATTACAGGAAAGGCAAAACATTCTTAGTGAACTAAAGCACAATCTCGAAGTTACCCACAAAAGTATGGAAACTCAGGCAAATAATCTAACATGGATTATGCCTTTAACATTGACAAGTGGGTTCTCTTACATCTGCGGCCTTATCGCCAACGCTTTGTGCAAGCCCATTCTTCCAAAAGTTGGCCAAACGGTTTTGCAGGCCCTTCTAAATCACCAAGCGCATCGACAAGGTTGCCTATGAGTTCGAACTACTTGTGAAGTTTTGCATCCACTCTATTTTCCACATTTCTCTCCTTCATCATTACCACGTTCCGATTCCACCATCCCATATTACACAACCACCCCCACTAATGGAGGCCATGTTTCTTCTTCCACCCCTGAAAGTCATTTTGTTTCCCCTTCTTCATTACTTTTCCGACCACCAGCTATATCACCATCCGCTTAGTTACCCCATCCCATTTCCCAGTCCACACATATAACCACATCTCCTTCCTCGTTATCTTTGCCCCCTACTACCCTTCTTGAGCCAACCAAGTGGCATCCACTAATTCCCATTTCCCCAACCACTTTAACACCACCCCCTACTTCCACCTATCCCACCTCTGAACAATGCAATACGGGCCCCATTTCCTCAAACCTTAAGGAAAAGGTTTCTCTGGTTACTGGAGCCATTCATAGGGAGCCTACCTCAGCAAGGCCAAAAGGAATCACAAGAAAGCCCAAACACTATAGTGACAATGTTTGAATACTATTTTGTCTGTTTGTTTTTGTTGTCTTTTCCATGAAGCTCTAAATGGATGCCAGTTGTATGGCCCAGATCTTCTAGCCATTGGCCTTTTCCCTTTATAGGGCAACATGTATCTGAGTATTGATTATGAATGAAAATATCTAAACTTTTCCTTCCAAGGAGTAGCCCTAGATTAGCAGTTAGTTCTTTTGGTATCGTTTGCCCATTTTGAGAGAATATATATATATATATATATATATATATATATATATATATATATATATATAGAATATTTAAGATGTCACTAATATTTGATATCAAAGGGTATTTTGCCTGAATTACTTGTTCTTGTTCTACCATTTTGGTATATCAAAAAATCTAACTATGCAGAATAAAAGCACTACTTATTTGGTTCAATTTTTGAATTGAACTTCGCTTATAACGGAATCACTAAGCATTCATCTACTAGTATGCAATAAAAATTAATAACATATAAAGCAAAAATAACACACTGCTAAAATACTTTTCCTATACCATAAAATAACAAAATCACAAGTTTCATAATTAGGAAACATAAATATAAAGTTTTCTAATTCCAATTCTAGATTGTGAGAATAACAAATATGTTGGGCTACCCAAACTGGGACCTCTACTTCATTTCTATATAGGGGTCAATAGTTGGGGTGTGTAGTAGTTGTTCTAGGCAATTACTTAATGCACCCCATTTGTTCTTGGTATACTCCCAAATTCTTAATATCTCATTCTTACTCTTCATCTCACAAGTTGTCTCTCCCCCAAACCTCCATGACCACCGCACCCCACCTCTACCCAACACCATCTCGCCTCACCCAAACACTACCATGCAAACCACCTAACGCCACCCAACCACCCATTACCACCACATGCATCACTATGACCCACGAGCCTCCATGCCACACCAAACCAATCATCGTGCCACACCACCCACAAATGTACAATGCATAAAGATTTAGTTGTTTTCAAAGGAGTACTTGTATTTGTCCCATTGAAATTTTACACTGGTGTTTAGGTGGTTAACTATATGTATAAATATGATGAATCTTGGGTTACAAGTAAAGGATAGTAACTTGAGCAAGACTACAAATTCAAATGTTTGGATAGTGAATATTTTGATAAAATGAACCATAAATTCATACGTATTAGGCCACTCATTTGATTCAAGTAGAAAAAAATCAAGGAGATAGGAACCTTGTGATTCAAAAGGCAAGACTACCTACACCACCATGCATGCATTCCTTTCATATGAAAGTGCTTCAAAGGATAAAGCAACATGTATTCAAAAAGCCTCTAAATGGCTCATATAAGATGCACATCTCATTATAGTTCTTCTCCTATTACTTGTAAAAAAACATAGTATATTCTTATAGTTGTAGCTAACTAGTAATACGACAATGATACAAAGACAACAATATAGGGTTGAAAATACATATTTCACTAGGGTGACATTGGCACTAGTTCAGTACCAGAAACATGGGAAGCAGCATCTTCTTTTGATATTGATACATAGTTAAGGGGGGCAACTAGTCTATTATTATCCTTTTCCATCTTTTGTTGAGGACTTGCTTCCATTTTGATGAGCATTAAGAGATAGCTGCCTAGGAGTACCGTTTGCACCTCCATTTGGGCGAGGACCAACAACCTTTTTGTTGCCAAGTGGCCTTCAGGGCTTGGTCTTAAACCAAAACCAAATTCCTGATCTATGTTTTGCAGTTCTTGATACTTTTTCTGGTCCTAAAGAATGTGACATGATCTTTTTTCAGTACCGGAGTATTCAACACATAAGAATGAACAAAAATAGATAAAGTTGACAATTCACTTTCCCAAACTGTTTGATTAGAAAGTGCTAAAATTAGTTCAAAAATTGGTTATTCTAATAATTCCATCAATGAAACTTACCCTCATCCTTCGCTTTTTCTCTTCTCGTTCATGCATGAGCATGGCATACTCATCCAACATGGCAAAAAGAGGAACCCCATCATATGTGTATGGCATGTTGTGTACTTTTTCCCAAGAACGAGTTTTAGCAACCAATGTATCAACCAAAGCTAAAAAATACAAAAAATTAATCATTGTGTGTTCTTGCATGCCAAGAAACCATGATAGTACACTAGTATCTGCCAGCCAAATCAATTGTAAATGCTTTGTATGATTGCATCTAATTGATTGGCATAAATCTCGCCAACTACTAATGATGACAATCCATCTTAGCTTGTATAAAAGTACAATATATTTCACAAAAAGGAATACATAATTTACAGGTGAAAATGTCAAGATATATTTCATCTATAATTTGACTATAATCATCGCAATAATCTAATTTTGAATGCTTGATCATATCCATCCAGTGCAACCTATTTAAAAAAATAAAAATCTTCTATTGCAATTGAAATATTTTGCCATTCCAATGATATGGCACCCCTTTTGAGCTAATCATGTAAGGAGTTTGATGCTAATAATTGATCAAATAAATAATAATAGTTTCTCACATTCAACAAATACCTGGAATTTTGTTGACCAGAATCCGGGCTTTCTCTGCACGTTTGAGGTTTAAGTGTGCACCTCTACTTGCATTATACCCTGTTGAATAGTGTAATGTCAGGGGAAATTAACAATTAAAATGAGGAACATAATATAGCCATTGTATATAACCACAATCAATTGTCAAGATCAAGAATGCTAAGGCTAAATCTCATATACTTTTCCTCCATGGCTACAAGGAAAGACGCATTTCCCTTTTCAAATAGGAAATCACAGACTTAAAGATAGTGCACCTAAAATAATTTAGTACAACATTAATAAATTGGAGTGTAAATGACTATCATGGTCAATTTCTGCCTAGAATTAGGGGTCGTGGATAGAAATGAAATTAGATTCTCAAGTGATTTACTAGGACTAGTTTCATTAGAAAGAATCGTATAATAGAATTTTTACTCGTCTTATGGGAATGAATTGTAAAATGGGATATTTGACACATGTATATACCATGTTAAAGCAGAATTCAAAAAATGCGAGGGGTACACATGTCAAAAGTGTACTGTATGCTTGTAAAAGAAGGCAACAAAAAAAAAAGTCAATATAGTATGATATGTAAGAGATGACACTAAAATTCCATACTTGTTGATGCATTAATATCAAATTCACACTCAAGTAACATCATCATGTCACACAATGAAATTGCTGCTCTACCGTGATAGCTATCATTTTACTGCCCTCAAATCCTCAATATGTCAGCCAAAGTTCTCACTGCAATGATATCAGTTTAAACTTTAAAGATTACAGATCTTATTAGCATTATCCTGAATCTCTAGGTTAAAATGGTACTATTTCAACATTCTCACCTAAAATGTAAACATGCAACAAGATATTAGAAACTCAAATATAGAATGAAGATGGTTGATTATAAATACCCGATTATAGTCTTCAAGCCAACTCTCTTCACATGCTGACATCCATTTTTTAACCTTGTCCCATATTTCTTTACGGCGTAGAGCTTCTTTTTTCACTGCAACTATCTGTTTGTCCACGTCAGCCAGTAATTCGGATGGTTCAATGTTTCTAGAGTCAATCAGTGACAAAATATTCCCTCGAGTAGCTTCAAGGTTTATTTCTACATGAGCACAGGCATATATCTCTTCAAGCTCATCTTGCTTCTTGAAAGCAATTTCTTTCATTCTGTGGGCTTTCTGATGATCAAGCCTTTCAACTTCCACTTCAGCCTTCATAACATAAAACAAGAAAAATTCAGTAGGCATTATTTGTGAAACACTAGTTTGTAAACATCAGAAAGCCATCTACACCTGCTAAATCAGATCCAGAGCAAGGGCACCGGGAACAGTGACTTCATCAACTGAAGCTGAGATATTACAGGTAACATGATCAAATAGTCTCCTTTCCTCTATAGGGGTATCCATTAGATTCCACATATCAATCAACTGAGAAGCCAATTCTTGGAGCTGCAAAGGATACACAGGTTAAAGTAAAATGTATTTATACACACTGCAAATTAAAAGTCAAGCAAAATTGAATACACCATGTTTACAGATGATATCATCATTGTTGAGGTGCCAAAGTTAGAATTTATGGTAATGCTATGCAAACATTAATAAAAAAAACAAAAAAATAAAAACTGGTTTGCCATAACTAGTAACTTTGGAAGCATATATTCATTATAGCAATAGTATAAGTAAAAAAGCATGAATGAAGGAAAAAAAACAATTAAACTAACATACAGCAATTTAAATGCATTACCTTGTGTAGCCTTTGCTTTTTATCTTCTTTCAGTGTTGAGACTGTCTTAGCTAGTTTAGTTAGTGTGCCATTGCTTATGCTTTTGGAATTAACACCAATAGATTCATTTAAGCTTGGATGAACTTCAATCACAGTACTGAAGAAGTCCATGCCAAGGACAACACAAAGATTATGCACAGTACTCACATAATCAAGAACCTTGTGCAACCTCTCACTCTGCAAGGCGAAGCAAAGTAGCAAAACCCTCAACGTATTGATTAGAAAATCAAACAAAAGTTTCAATTTTTTACTAATCGATACATTCTTTGATGGTATAACAAAGTTACCTTTTCCCTTTGAAGTTCTAGGAGTTGGGATTGATATTCATCCAACTTCTTCATGGACAAGTCAGACTCATCAACTGCAAATGATCCTGATTCGGTCTGATCAGGGTTCAAGTCCCCAGTTATCTCTCCACATATTTTTTGGATCTGTAACTCTACATCTGAAAACTCCTTTATTCTTTCCTCTTTTTGTTGCCATAATTGTTCCATTGTTGGTGCTATTGCTGCAAGTTGTTCCTTAATAGTGCCTAAAGTCTTGTCAGGCTGAAAAGAAACCAAAAATATGCATAGGAAATTAGTTTCTAAGTTCAGTATTTAAATGCATCACAATGTTTTATCAGCGGTTATTGGTAGTAGCCAAATTCAGGACATATATAATTAGTTACTGACCATTCCCATGAATTTGTTTTCACCAAGAGCCAATAAAAGACTAGAAAGCTCAAGCTTAGCATCGGACAAGGATTGAAGTAGCTATGCCCTTGACTTAGAAGCCTGCTCAACCTTTCTTTTGTACACATTCAAACACTCTTGCTCTATCTGAAGGAGCATCTTGTCTTGCTCCTCATCGCTCTCACCAACCTCATCCCATATTCCCTGCAACAAATAAAGACACCCTCACTGTTTTGTAGACCATGCACATCTGCAGTAACACAGATGAAAAGCATTGTAGAGTTACCTGCAACTTTTGCAAAAAGGAACCACATGTGTTTCCATCAATAAGAGGATTTTGAGAATCTGTCACCGCCATTGAAGTTCACGCACAAACTAGCCTGCACAAAAAGGAAAATAATCATATGAAATTCCTATCTTCTTCCCCCAAACATAGAGAAACACAAATATATCTACTTCTGAAAATGGACATAAGAAACAAGCAGGTATCCATTTATACACCAAAAATGTTCTAAGGCTATGTTTGGATAAACTTCTCCATAAGTACTAAATTTGGGCTTTTCTCATAAGCTAAATCAACTAAAGCACTAAACTTTTATAAAAGTTCTCTCATTTAACTTCTCCAAAAACTATGGTGCATAAGTTGATTTTGGCTTACCAGAGAAGCTCAATGCATTATTACCTTGTTATTGTTATCTTTAACAAAATTATCCTAAATTGTTGGATTAAATGCATCACATCTGCTAAGAAAATCACACCACGGATATATCAAATCTTGACTCCACTCAGCATAAAAGCATAATCTAATGCCCAGTTACACAAACTAAACAACACATAGCTAAAAGGATCACAACAAATGAACAAAATTAGTTAATCTTTAACCGAATGCACACTTGCCAAAAGGCCATCTCTCCTCCATGAAGTCAAAACGCAAAATGCCCAGCAACAAACAAACCCACTTCTAAAGCTGCAAAATTTCATCCATTTCTGGAACATTCTCCAAGAATTGAAAAAAAAAATAGAAAACAATTACTCCAAATTCAAACAGAGTGAATAAGAACGATCACAATCACAAAACCACAAGAAGCATAAAGTCAATTCCTCCTCAGCACTAAATCAACACAGTGACAACCTCAATGGCAGTTTCATAACAAAGGAAAACCTCCGCCATCAAGCCACAGTGAGCTTCACAATCAATGACAACCCTAACAAGAAAAAGAAAATTTTGAACCCAATATACAGAAGCACAATGCAGAATTCAGAAGCAGCAAGTTACCACCTTTCATTGACAAAGTAAGAGTGGGAAACAAGTGGATATTCTGGGTGTGGAAGATCAGGACAAGAAGAACCGAATGAGGGAACAGAAGACGCACACAGTTGGTAATAGAACAAGCAGAAAAGAGAGAGAGAAAATGCTTCTTACCTAGTTGTCCTTTCAGGCTTTAGCAGATATTGTATTTGTGTGGTTTCAGTGAGTTAGTGAGTGAGTGACAAAGTGTTGTTGTGAGTTCAGTGAGAAAAAAAGAATCTGTGTATGCAATCTTTGTATGAAAGGACATAGGACACGGTTACCTGACTGACACTGTTTTAGTTAGTTGAAAATTGAAAGTTATTAACCCGCTCTTAAAATCTGATTTTTTTTCTCATCATCATCTGTCATCTATCATCTATTATTATACAAACAAGGTCTTGGATGTCTACGTGTCGCGCTGTGGTTAATCCACTTTCCCGCCCAAAGATGTCACCTCGAGCTACAGTGCATCACCAATACATTTTCCAAGCGTTTGCAATACATTTCCAAGCTTCTCCAATACGTTTCCAATAAACCTTTCTGCATCAATTTTGGCTTACGTGTCAGCATGTAATTAAATATACCTTGCATTTTTTTTATTTTGTAATTAATACCATCTTACGTGTCGCTCCCTGATTGACGGATTTCAACTCCCCATTTAATACCACTTAATTCCAGAACTTTCTTCTCTCTTCTCCATTTCTTTTGCGTCAATCTTCTATTTCTCTTTCTCAACTTCTCACCTTCTCCCTCTCTCTCCCCCATTTGGTATTCCCCTAGCATTTTACCATACTCTCTCATTTCTGTCTCCCCTGTTCTCTCTTCCCATTATGTTCCTGAACCTTCTTCGACGTGCTTTCCCTGCCATTTTTTATTTTTATCTCCAAACTCCATGAATACAGGTTCATTTTCTTGCTTCATTTTCGGTTTTTTGTTTTTTCACTGCATGTTCATTGTTTCTTCTAAAACTGCGATTTTTATCTCAGAAAGCTTCGATTTTTATCCCCAAACTCCATGAATACAGGTTCGTTTTCTTGCTTTGTCTGTCAAAGCTTAAATTTTTTTGTGTTCTTGAGCCTTCTCCGACGTGCTTCCCCGCCATTTTCGATTTTTATCTCCAAACTCCATGAATACAAGTTTGTTTTCTTGCTTCGTTTTCCCCGTCTTCTTCTATGTTTTCTTTTTTTACCTCTATTTGCATTTGTATGCATTTTTTATTTTGGTTTTTTGTTTTTTCACTACATGTTCATTGTTTCTTCTAAAGTTGCGGTTTTTATCTCAGAAAGCTTCGATTTTTATCCCCAAACTCCATGAATACAGGTTCGTTTTCTTGCTTTGTCTGTCAAAGCTTAAAATTTTTTTGTGTTCCTGAACCTTCTCCGATGTGCTTCCCCCGCCATTTTCGATTTTTATCTCCAAACTCCAAGAATACAGGTTCATTTTCTTGCTTCGTTTTCCCTCCCCGTCTTCTTCTATGTTTTCTTTTTTTACCTCTATTTGCATTTGTATGCGTTTTTTTATTTCGGTATTTTGTTTTTCATTGCATGTTCATTGTTTCTTCTAAAGCTGCGATTTTTATCTCAGAAAGCTTCGATTTTTATCTCCAAACTCCATGTACACAGGTTCGTTTTCTTGCTTTCTCTATCAAAGCTTAAATTTTTTGTGTTCCTGAGCCTTCTCTATTGTGGTTCCCCCACCATTTTCGCTTTTTTATCTAAAAAAGCTTTGATTTTTGCGTCTATCCATGTTGATGTGGTTTTGATGTGCTTCGATTTCTCAAAAAGCTTCGATTTTTGTCTCAAGATAGGTGTATCCGCCATTTTTTATGTGCTTCGATTTTTACCATGATTGTTATGGAAAACATCAAGACCACAAATGAACATAGGTTCATTTTGTTGCTTTCTCTGTCAAAGTTTAAATTTTTTTGTGTTCCTGAGCCTTTTCTGTCATTGCTTTCTCTTGGTTTTCTTGCATTTTGGGTTCAGATCTGCGTTTTCTTTATACCTCTTTTTGCATTTGTATGTATTTTTTTATTTCGATTTTTTGTTTTTTCACTGCATGTTCATTGTTTCTTTTAAAGTTGTGATTTTTTTCTCCAAAAAGCTTTAATTTTTGGGTTCTGTCGGTACAAAATATTCAATATTTTTTCGCTCAGCCTTATTTTCAACTACTTTGAACCATTCTAAATTGTTTCGAATTGTTAAATTTTTTGTTGTTCCTCCTGCATGGTCAAATTCAAATTTTTTGCCTCGATTTATTATATTATACTCCAATTGTTATTATTAATTTATTCATCATCTTTAACTTTTCTATATACTGACAGCACTTTTGCTATTTTCTTTTTCTTTGTGTTGGATTACAGTTGAATTTCTCGGAAACGGACGCCATTCATAGGTATCAGATGAACATAGTTGGATTGTCGTTGTTCTACCTTAATGGCACAATATGGAAAAACATGAATCTTTGTGTTGCATTCGCTACCTATTTTTATCTTTTTTGTGTTCCATGTTTGTGTTCCTTTCTTTACCGTGTTCATCTATGTATTACTTGCAAAAAATGACGTTTATTACTATGATTAACTTTGAGGTTCACAAGTGATCTTGAATCTTCTTTAATTTTGTTCTTATCATGGTAACTTATCAACATGTATAAAATCTCTGTTGTAGATATTCTTGACATTTGTGTTTATACAGGTTAAAAATAAAAACAATTTACTTTTAATGCTTCCGCGTTTTGTTTCCTTCAATTTTGCACTATTTTATGTCTTCTATGTTTTTGCCACTTTAATGTAAATCAGCATTTATTATTTCTAATGAATTAATATTTCCAAAAAAAAAGAATGTGTCGTTGCAATTACTTTTGAACATCCAATCCCATTTTGAATTCAAATGTGTGACTGTTAGAGTGAAAGTCTTACATCTAATAACAATAATAAAATAAAAATAATAAAAACAAAAATATTTTTTTTCTAATTAATAATAATAATTTATAATATTATATTAATATAATAATAAAAATGATTAGACTAATATTGTCAATTCATGATTGGAGACAAAAACAGAGCCTTTTAGACCGTGGTTCAACATTTATAATTAATGATAATAATTTATAATAACAATCATATATAATAATTTATTATTATAATAATAAAAATGGGTTATATTATTTTAGATACAATTGTAGATTAATACAATTTGATAACCATTCGATATTAATACGATTATATTATCTCACGAGTACTTGATATGTTTTCAGATTTGTTGAAATTAATTTGAATGAAAAGTTATACTAAAATAAAGTTATTTTAAATACGTTGCAGTGTTTGTTGTACATAGATTTTAGTGGTTATAAAAATAGTGATAAATTTACATCTATAGATGAACTGCAATCATGCATTCATCTTTTTTTGTAACAAATCTAGTTGAGTCAGTTCATTTAAATAAGTTTATAGTGTTTGCACTAAGCGAATTTTAATAATTATAAAATTACAGATAAATTTCCATGTAAAGATGAAGTGTAATCATATATCCAACAAATTCTATTTTTTTCTCTTTCTAAATTATATGTATCTTTTATAGAAGACAAAATTTTCCTTTTAAACATTAAACGTTACATATTTTACTGACGTTTAATTAATAAATATATTTTATTCATATTTTTGTTAATTTTTATTTTAAATTAATAGGTACTTAACAATCAATTTTAAATATTACAGTATCAATTTAAAGATATTATTAAAACAGTTTCATTTTTGTATTTTTTTTGCCGTAATCATTGTCAATTTATTGATGTTTAATTAATAAGCATATTTTATTCTTATTTTTGTTAATTTCCATTTCAAATTAATAGATACTTAACAATCAATTTTAAATATTATGTTAGGATATAAAAATAATCATAATTTTCAAATTAATAACCATATTTTGTTAGGATATGAAAATAATCATAATTTAGTCGATTATTTATTCATAATTAATAGGTACTTAACAATTAATTTTAAATATTACAGCATCAATTTTAACATATTATTAAAACAACTTCAATTTTGTATTTGTTTTTATTGTAATCATTGTCAACTTATTAATGTTTAATTAATAAGAATATTTTATTCATATTTTTGTTAATTTTCATTTTGATTGATGGAGAAATTTTTATGTTACTTTGTTTTAACTGTTTAAAGTTGTAATTTAATAATTATGATTTCCAGACAATGCATTATATTGTTTACAATTTGCTAAAAAACGTAAATTGAAAACACATTTTTAATATTAGTTACATTGAGTTATTTAATATTAGTAATTATATTCATTTCACTTTCGTATAAAAATATTTTTTCCATTAAAAGTATGATATGATTTTTTCGTTTTGATAATAATGAAGTTACGAAAATTGATTCCAATATTATAAATTCTCTCATTCTATCTACTTCTAACAGTCTTTCCTCTTCAAATTTAGAATCAATTGTAGGTAAGATTTTCGTTCGACGTATACTATCAAGTGAAAAATCATTAAACTATGTTCTTTACTTTCATTCGTTACCTATTTTTATCTTTTTTTGTGTTGCATGTTTGGGTTCCTTTCTTTTGTTCTTATACTTTTTCTTTTGCTAATAACTTCAGTCTTTAATATGGAGTAAAGTGAATTGATCAGTAACAAGTTAATTGATGGTGTTAGAATCACTTTAACATTTCAATAGCATATGACATCGTCAAAATATTTAATAGAAAAATTACATGTAATTTCTTTTATAAGTTATAATATTAAAAATCTTTAAGTGTATAATAACTCACACTAATAGCGTAAAATAATTTATATATTTTAAAAAAATAAAAAAATCATTAAGTGTACAACAATATTTAAACATTATTATTATCCAAATAAACCAAATTTTCAGTCATTCCATAATGAATTTTAACTCTATTGATAAATATACAACAATATTTTCATAATAAAAGTCTAGCACGGGAAGTGAAAAAGATAATTATTATATTCATAATAAATAATAAAAGTCTAGCACGAGAAGTGAAAAAAATTATCATTG
This sequence comes from Glycine soja, assembly GCF_004193775.1. Taxonomy (NCBI): domain Eukaryota; kingdom Viridiplantae; phylum Streptophyta; class Magnoliopsida; order Fabales; family Fabaceae; genus Glycine; species Glycine soja. Next base: position 8,844,003 of record NC_041019.1, read on the forward strand.
TGATACAATAATTAATAATAATAATTTATAATAATATATTATTATTATAATAAAAATGATTAGACTAATATTGCCAATTCATGATTGGAGACAAAAACAAAGCCTTCTAGACCGTGGTTCAACATTTATAATTAATGATAATAATTTATAATAACAATCATATATAATAATTTATTATTATAATAATAATAATGAGTTATATTATTTTAGATACAATTGTTGATTAATATAATTTTATAATCATTCGATATTAATACGGTTATATTATCTCACTTACGAGTACTTGATATGTTTCCAGATTTGTTAAAATTAATTTGAATGAAAAGTTATACTAAAATAAAGTTAATTTAAATATGTTTCAGTGTTTGTTGTACATAGATTTTAGTGGTTATGAAAATAGTGATAAATTTACATTTAAAGATGAACTGCAATCATGCATCCATCTTTTTTTTAAAACAAATCTGTTTGAGTCAGTTAATTTCAATAAGTTTATGGTGTTTGCAATAAGCGAATTTTAATAATAATTATAAAAATACAGATAAATTTTCATGTATAGATGAAGTGTAATCATATATCCAACAAATTCTATTTTTTTTTTCTTTCTAAATTATATGTATCTTTTATAGAAGAGAAAACTTTCCTTTTAAATATTAAATGTTACATATTTTATTGACGTTTAATTAATAAACATATTTTATTCATATTTTTGTTAATTTTCATTTCTAATTAATAGGTTACTTAACAATCAATTTTAAATATTACAGTACCAATTTTAATATAGTATTAAAACAGCTTCAATTTTGTATTTTTTTGCCGTAATCATTGTCAATTTATTGACGTTTAATTAATAAGCATATTTTATTCTTATTTTTGTTAATTTTCATTTTAAATTAATAGATACTTAACAATCAATTTTAAATATTATGTTAGGATATAGAAATAATCATAATTTTCAAATTAATAATCATATTCTGTTAGGATATGAAAATAATCATAATTTAGTCGATGATTTATTCTTAATTAGTAGGTACTTAATAATTAATTTTAAATATTACAGTATCAATTTTAGCATATTATTAAAACAACTTCAATTTTGTATTTGTTTTTACCGTAATCATTGTCAATTGATTAACGTTTAATTAATAAGCATATTTTATTCATATTTTTGTTAATTTTCATTTCAAATTAACCCATTTTGATTGATGGAAATTTTTTTATGTTACTTTGTTTTAACAGTTTAAAATTATAATTTAATAATTATGATTTCTAGGCAATGCATTTTATTGTTTACAATTTGCTAAAAAAACGTAAATTGAAAACACATTTTTAAATATATATATCAATAAATGTAATTTAATGTCAATCATCATCAAAATAAATCAAATTCATCAATGTCAATCAACATTTATTGCCAATAATGAGTATGTCTCCTTCTTATTCTCGATGACCATTCAAATTAATTTGAACGATTTCATTTGAAATACAATTAACAAGTCTACACCTTGGCGCATATTTCAAATTCATATTTTATTTAATGTATTTTTTTTTCAATACTTAAACATTATTATTATTCAATTAAACTAAATTTTCAGTCATTCCATAATGAATTTTAACACTATTGATAAATATACAACAATATTTTCATAATAAAAGTCTAGCACGGGAAGTGGAAAAAAAAAATTATCATTGTGATACAGTGATCAGCAATAAATATGGATTATGCATAGTAAAAGCTTAGCGCTTAATATACTAAGTACATTATTAACTATTCATTATAGTTGTTCACCTCCCCAACTATTGAACAATATTCGAGGGGTTTTAAGTTTTTATACTCGGGTGTTGTACTATTTTGACATGCTTTCATTTTTGTTCATTATATATGTTCATGAAACTTCTCCATCATTGTATGTGTTCATGAATATGCTGAGATTTCCATTATTTTTATTTTTATTAATAGTAACTGTAAGTATTTTTAAACATTTTTCTTTGTGTGAAAATATTTATTATTTAATAAAATAAATATACATTACTAAGAACAATTTAATTGTGTTGGTACATATTATAAAGTAATATGGTATTAAGATTTATGATTTTTTCGGTTATGGTATATGTTATTACAAGATTTATTGACTTTCGTATTTTTTATGTTTATCTTTTTAATCTTTCAAATATTTTTTTACATAGCCTCTAATAAAGAAAATAAATATTAACGATTACGGGAAGTGTAATAGCCTCGCAATAAATATACAATCGTATTCATGATATTTCTTCTAGCACGAGAAGTGAAAAAGATTATCATTATACTGATCAGTAATTAATATGAATGACGCACCGAAACGGTAAAAGGTTAGCGCTTAATATACTAAGTACATTATTAGAGTATATATATGGATTAATAGACTAAATGTTTGCTGAGGTGCAAAAGATTATTATGGGAAGTGAAAAAGATTATCATTATATGATCAGCAATAAATATGAGTGACGCATGGGACAAACATTACTACTTTTCAGGTTGACGTCATGAGACCTCTCATACATTATTAGAGTATATATATGGATTAATAGACTAAATGTTTGCTGAGGTGCAAAAGAGTATCATGGGAAGTGAAAAGATGATCATTATATGACCAACAATAAATATGGATGACGCATGGGACAAACATTACTACTTTTCAGGTTGACGCCATGAGACCTCTCATACATTATTAGAGTATATATATGGATTAATAGACTAAATGTTTGCTGAGGTGCAAAAGATAATCATGAGAAGTGAAAAAGATGATCATTATATGACCAGCAATAAATATGGATGACGCATGGGACAAACATAACTACTTTTCAGGTTGACGTCATGAGACCTCTCATATGTTTTTTTTTATAATTGTTTCTTTGTGAATATATTATATGTCTGTCATAGTACTTTGAATTGTAATTTCATTAACCAGTCTTATCAGACAAAGTTCCATTTTTATAATCTGAACCATATTACTAGACTATATGGTTATTTGTTATTTGCTTAAATATACACGTTAATTTTTTATATATATTCTTAATTATTAGTAATATTTAACATTTAAAAAATCTCAAATATTACTATAAACGGTTTCTTTATGTTGCAATATCACATAACCAAGACAACTGTTAGATGTTTGTTATTATATCACCTCCACTAAAGTATATTGATTTTAAATGTCTACTTTTCAGGTGAATATTGATGTATATATTTATTTATCTCTCTTTATTGTGCAACCTCTCTTTCATTACTAGAACAACACCATCCAACAATCTACAATAGCATTGGGTTTGTTTGTATTCTTATTTTATGTTACTTTTTCTAAACATAGCTTAACATTATGATCATACAAATAAACATTCTTATTGAACTTTGCTTATGTGTTGGTAATATTCAAATAGGAGTATGAGCCCGGGCGTCGGCACGGGCAAAACACTAGTTAATTAGTGTTACTATGCCGTGAAAAGTAGGTATACAACTAATTAAAGTGTCAACTATCTGTCATCGCATATTATTAAATTATTGGAAACTTATATTACATTCATTATTTGAGTCGTATATATACACAATATCTTTATTTTAGTACAGATGTACATGTGAGAATATTTTGTTATTCTGAAAAAATAAAAATAATAAATATAGATAGCCAAGTCATATTTAAATAAATTTCTTTTTTTAAAGGCCATATTTAAATCATTAACCTAGTTTGTAAAGATGATGAAGATCTGGTTTCATGATGGAGATCCAACTCAAATCTTGATATCAGGTGGTGGAACACGATGGCCATGGAGTACCTGTAAGCATTTTAATGTTCAAGTTAGTATTTGGAAGAGAAGAGTGGGTAAATAATAAGAGTTTGCTAGATTTCATACATGGGTATCTATTTATCTATGAAGCACCGACACCGACACGGACACCGGACACGACACGGACACGTGGACACCTGTAATGTTGAAAATGTAGGACACGGACACGGCTATATATATATATATAATTAAATAAAATAAAATTACATAAAATTAAATATGAGCGATATGCATAAAAGATCTAAATTGAAAATCAAGATTTATATATTCATCATCATCTCAAAAGAACTTTTCCTATGATAATGAGTCACAAAAAATACTAAGAGACCTCATTATACAATTTGTACGCTTTGTTTTTTTACAAAAAAAAAAATTATAAAGCAAGAGGATGAATTAGCAACTTCAAGTTTTCAAGAATTCCACAAACTAGCAATCATCATTGAAAAAGACACCCTCTAACTCTGGTTTATCTAAAGACAAACTAGCAATTTCAAGAATACCACAATCATCAAGTGACCCAAAATCATCTCCAACTACATCCCACATTTTAGTTTCCTCTTGATGATATTGTGGAGTATTCCTTGAGAGAAGTCGTAGGTTGCTACGAACAAATACTAAATCTTCAGCTCTATATGGTGCCATCTTGTTTCTCTTTAAAGAATGGATAAATGAATATGTACTCCAATTCCTTTCACAACAAGAAGATGAACAAGGTTGTGCAAGTAGCTAAAGGGCAATCTTTTGAAGTATTGGAGCATTAATGCCATGAACTAGCCACCAAGCTTTTGGATCCATTTGACCTCTATCATTTAAAGAATCAAGATCATCAAAACCTTCTCTTCCATCCGAGAAGTTGGCAAACTCAATATTCACTTTCCTCCTTACATCCACATCAAGAAAGAACCTCTTGAAGCATTTTAATCTTTCACGAGTGAGTCCCATGTCTTGATGTGGAGGAACTCGATTACAATCTTCACTTAACCATTCATGACTATAATATCTACAATTAAAAAGAAATATATACATGATTAAAATTTATGTAATTCTAAAAAAAATGTAAGTAAAAAAGTATAGAGTCAATTACCTAGGATTTAAAGAATGAGCTAAACAATGAAGAGGAGTGCTACTCTTAGTCCAACGGTCAATTAATATGGAGTGCACTATCTCATAAAAGGTTGATCCTTCACTCTCCTCCTTTCTCTCATATTGATATATGACATTCTTCACCTTTTCAATCATTGAATCCCACATCTCATATACTAGATGGAGAGATGAAGCTTCTGTATTCGTTCTTCTAAGAACATCATAGATAGGGCTAGTGAAAGAAAGAATATAATCAACCTTATCCCACCATTTATCATCCAACAAAGTATCTTTCACAAATTTAGCCTTTGCAACATCATCTTCCTTATAAGAAGACCATTGGTCACTAATGACCATCTCTTGGAGTCCTTTCTTCAATTGCTTGAATCTCTTGAGCATTACAATAATGGAGGCAAATCTTGTTGGAGCAATGGATAGCAATTTCAATGAATTGAATGAATTGAAAATTGATAGTCTCATAGAGTGACTCATGACAAAGTTTTTCACAAACATTGCATCATCCGCAATTTGGGTGATCCAAGAACATTCTTCATAAGCAACATTATTTTTTTTTCTGTATTCTTGGCTGCACATATGTTCTTCAAAGCAAGATTTAATGTATGGACAACACATGAAGTCCAATAGATGGAAGGAAACTCAGCCTCAATTATTAAACCTGCTGCTTTACAAACGGCTGCATTATCCATCACTATTCGCACAACATTTGAGTGCCCAACCTCCATAATTACCTCCCTCATATGTTTGGCAATGAAATCCTTGTCTTTGATCTCATTTGAACAATCAATGGCCTTTAAAAACATAGGTCCACTCTCCGTGACAACCATGAAATTAATAAGAGATCTTCTTTGCAGGTCACTCCATCCATCACTAACAATGCTCACACCCTTCTGGCTCCATGCATTTTTAATTGGTTGTAACAAATTCTCCACATGTCTTCTCTCGTTTTGAAGTAATGTTGTCCTTAATTTATTATAACCTGGAGGTTGGTAACCACTGATCTGATTGTTGGCAGCATAGGCAAATGCCTTCCTATAATGAGGATTTCTTGCTAAATGAAAAGGCAGCCCCGAAGAGTAAAACATCCTAGCAATTTCATGATCAAGTGTCTCTCTAGCTTGCAAATTAAAGGCATTTTCTACAGATGATGCCTTTCTCTTTTTTGGATCAACACCAAGACTGTTTGTATCCATTTGGTGTTGAGTAGAAACCAGAGGCAATGACACAGATTTTGTTTTTTACCTCTCCACCCTCAATGTAGCCTCATTGTCTATCTTCTTCAAATCTATAAGTTTGGCAACTGTTACCTTTTGACAAACTCTAACTCCCTTTCCTGTCATCTTCAACAAGTGTGCCCTCACTCTAGTGTAAGACCCATTAAAGGTAAAATCATAAATATTACATTTTATCTCATAATTTCCACCACCAGCTACACTTTTTACCTTTGTAACATAGGTCCATAAAGGTTTGGTATCATCATCTTGTTCTTTAGCTTGACTAGGACTAGAAGCACTCATCTTTACAATAATTTAAAAAAATAAAAAATTAATGTAAACAATTTCTAAGTAAAAAACAAACAACAAAAAGCAATTTCTAATCAATGTTGTTCTTGTCTTATTGGCCATGTTGTAGCTTAATTTTATTCAAAACAGGACTATTCAAAATAATTTTAGTTTTTGTAAATTATTTGTTTTATTTTTTAAACAATTTAGATACCTTTTTTAGCAAATAATTTTTTTAAGAATAAATAGGAAAACAAAGAAACATTCAAATTCATAGCATGTGTGAAATGTTTATGAACTGAAACATTCAAAATTTGAATTTACAAAAAAAAGTTAATGTAAAAGTGATCTATTATAATTTTTCCCTCTGTAATATGTATGTATATTGTTATTTCTTTAATTACTTAGCAAATAATTTTTTTAAGAATAAATAAGAAAATAAAAAAAAATTACAAGAAAGGTAATTTTTTAATGGCATCTGCAAAAAAATATTATCACAAGATTTACAATAAAATAAAGAAAAAAATTACTTTTTATATTTTTTAGCTCTTGACACAATGCTGCACATTTTCCAACTTCCTAGAATAGTAACATGACCAACACACTCTGGTTACATAATACACTCATTAGCGATGCATGCAACACTGAAGCCTTGTTTTTGGTCATTTAGGTGGCAACCCTTAAATTTGCAAATAAATCATATTTTGTGCAGCCTGATTAACAAGGCACACAAAATTGACAAGTATTTAAACTTTCTGATATTCATTTATTCTCTCTTACATGGCTCTTAAAATATGTAGCATAATTTAGACATCTAGAAAAGAATAATTAGGAATAGAATAAGCCTATGCAATTATAGGGGCATTTGATTTGGTAGAGCTTCTAGAGAGCTTTGTTGAGCTTATAAATGTGCCTTATGATATGAATGTCTTATAAACTCAATTTATCTTTATTTCAATAATCTCATTTTATTAAATAAGTGTTTAATCAATTTTTTTTTATTAATTTAAATGTCTCCTAAAATCAATTAATATGGTGTGAGTTTATGTTGATGATGAAGTGAACACAAAAACTACTGAAATTTGCTTTTTACAATAAAATAAAGAAGCAGCAGAAAAAGAAAGAAAGAGAAACTTGCTTTTTACAATAAAATAAAGAAGTGGGGTACATGTAACACCTAGCACCCAGCAGATAATAGCCAATGGATAACAACAAGAAAGAGAGAGAATGTGTAAAAAGTTTAAAGAACAAATTGGAACCACATAGTCCACACTAAACACGGAAGAAAAACCAGAGACAACAAGAAAAACCAGAGGCAGTGAGAAAAAACCAGAGAAAAAATAGGAAGCAAGGGCCTACCTGCGCGGGGAAGGAAACGGACGCGGCACTGTGCAGCAATGGAGGCGCTTGCAGGAACAACAAGGAGAAGACGCAGAAGAGCTATTCTTTTGGTAAGCATTTTTAAATAAATAATAAAAAAAACCTAAGGCTTAATGGGCCGCGACGCGCGTGTCTACGTGGTGGGCCGCATCCAACCGCGCGTGTCTTACTGTTCAACCGTGTCCGGTGACGGCGGAGGCGATGGACACCGCGTCGCACTGGAGTCGTACCCACATGCGTGTCTGGTGCGAGTCCGACGCGGGACACGCCGGTGATGAGCCGCGTCCATGCTTCTTAGCTATTTATACACTTGAATTTAGGCATGAAAGTTAGCTAGACAGTTATAGTTATGCGATCTTCGTGGCATGCCTTAGGTGTCACACATACCACGCTTGTCCCCTTGTCAAGCTTCATGTTTCTCGCTTCCAAGGTTATCAATCTAGCTAGAGTTATGTGAAAGATCTAAGTTAACTTGAGACACTATTTCAGAGCAAGTTAAAAAGATATATGTAGTTGACTTTTTAAAATATATATGATTATGAATTAATTTTTAATTTTGCCTATACAATATGGTTCTACGGTCTAAATTTATAGTTTTTCTATTCTTAAAAAGAAGAACATTTATTATTATCAATGAACTTATAATTTTCATGGTGCACAATATGATTTATATTTGAATTTTTTCTCTCACTATAACCAAGTATTCTTAGTGTTAAGACAACAAACATTTATGTCATAAGACGAATGAGAATCCTTAATTATTTTGATTAAATGTAAACAAATACAAAGGTTAAAAGTGACTCATTATGCAAAATAGGTGTCTAATGTTTTATATGAACATATCTTAAGAAATATGTGTTTGATGTTTCAGATGATAAGTAAATAGAGTCATGATTTGATACGACATTTAAAATATCATTTAATATTTTGTGTCTGAGATTTCTTTTGCAAAAATATTTTCTTAAGATTTGTCGAATCCCGTGAAGAATGAATAAAGTCAAAGTCTAAAATTTCTCAATCACCATCAAAAGAAGAGCTTTGATGCATAGGACCTACTCTTATCAAAGGAAGTTACTACCTGATGCAGTACTCAACACACAAGCATTGAAGAATGGGCTCTCTGCATGAGGAAAAGACGTGCATTAAATACCCCCAATGGTCACATTCATCAAACGAAGATCAAGTGAAGAAATTTATCCGTCGTGAGACAACGCACACTTGAGGATGAGACCTATATAAACCGAAAGCTTTGAAGACTAAGAATTAATCTTGCGTGAAAAACATTAATTATTCTTTTTGCAAAAAGCTTTTTGTATATTCTTGTAAAGTTAGATAAAGCTCTCAGAACACCTTGAACATATTGAGAGAAAAAGACTAAGTGCCGATTGTATATTTGTTTGTAAAATGATTCTAGATATAGTCTCTAAGAAAACTCCAACCTTAAATTTATTATGATTTGTTTAGAACCAATAGTGATTTGATAGGACAAATAATATTGGGTGTTAATTAAGCTTGGGGTAGAGCTTGACTTGTAGAGTTAGAAATGGTCGTGACACACGATACTTTTAACTTGTGAGAAGTTAGTGAAACTTGATATTTTGTCAATAAGTGAACGTAGTCTCAATGATCAAGACAAACGAGTATAACTTTTTGTATCTAATATTTTTCTTGCTTTCTTTCTAGTTTCAATTGACCCAGGGTCTAAATTTATTTTTATGCCTTTTGAAAATATCTTATGCTTTACATGTTTGTTTTTCATCGTCTGGAGTGTATTTTTCATAAGATTTGTTATTTGTTTTATAAATTTTATTCTTTACATGAAAAATTTTATTTGATTGCAAAAAGGTTTTAAAAATTGCTAAAATCACAATTTAACCCTTTTTTGTGATATTTGTCTTTACACTTAGTATATGGATAGATAGATTCTACTACAATTATTATATATAATAAATTTGTTGACTTTTATAATTATTTTAAAAGTCATATCTAAACTATTTTGTATTGGTTGACAATGTGCACATTTTTACAAGTTAAACACATATATGTGTGGAGTAATTCAATGAGAACATATGATTTCTTTTTGGCAAAATTGCATTTTTGGTCCCCCAGTTTATCTCTAGTTTCGGATTTGGTTCCTTAGTAATTTAATTCACGAATTGGGTCCTCTTATTTTGTAAAATCGTGCAATGTTGGTCCCCCAGGTCACAATTGGATGTTAACCATTAGCAAGTGACGTTGATTGCCACATGTCATGTTCTTATTGGATGATGACTATCACGTGTCATGTTGTGATTGAATGTCAACTCCATGAAAGATTAAATGCATTGTTGTTTTCATTGAACAATCAAAACATGACACATGACAGTCATCATCCAATAAGAACGTGACACGTGACAATCAACATTCCTTTGTAACGGTCAACGTCCAATTGTGGCTCGAGGGACCAACATTACACGATTTTATAAAATAGGAGGACCCAATTCATGAATCAAATTACTAGGAGACCAAATCCGAAACTGGAGATAAATTAGGAGACCAAATTTACAATTTTGCCTTTCTTTTTTGAGAAATTTACTCATTATTTTGTAAAACTACATATACATTATCAATAAGGTCTAGCTCAATAATTGGTTGAATAAAGCATGTGAACTATTATAAATCTCATCTAGTAGATGTCTCTAATGCTTAGGGATCAAAAACTAGGTTAAATTAATTTTTTAGTTTTTAAATTTATTTTTTATATTCAATTTAGTCTTCAAGGTTTTTTTTTTGTGTGTTTAATTTGGTCCTCTAATTTTTTAAAAACGATTTTGTTTGTTTCTACCGTCTAAATTAAGTCAACGATGTTAACAAGGTTTAAACCCGCTAATAAATGATTTTAAACCACTAGAAAATACACATTTGTTAACACCACAATTTAATTTAAACAAAATAATCATATTGATCCAATTTTAAAAACTAAAAGACAAAATGAAACAAAATAATAAAAATAAAAGAACAAATCAAACTTAAATAATAAATTGGAGGAAAATAACCACGCATACATTCACTCTAAAGAAAAAATCGGCCTTACGGTTTTTATTTTGGTACTGGATTCAAATACAGTTGGATCTTGCTATGGGATTCCGGGGCAACAAAGGACTCTCGATGTTGATCGAAGTCAAAGAAATACTTTTTGAGAAAAAATATCTATGAACCTAAAATATCAGGAAGCATCAAATAAAGTTTTCTGAAAGCAAAATGTTAAAGAAATACTTTTTGAGAAAAAAAATTTAATTAAAATGAATATCTAAGTGTCTCTCTTCCCCTCTTTCTGTGTGTATATACAAAGGAATGTTGCATCTGCTGCAAAATAATTTTATACATATTAATAAAGAATAACAAATTGATGAAAAAAGAATTATTTTATTAAATTAATCTTATATCATGATTAATTTATTTTTAAATTTTATAATTCATCATTAATATATAAAAAATATAAATGAAAAAATTAATATTATATTAAAAATTTAAAATAATAATTATTTTGGGATAAATTATTTTCATCAATTTAATCATAGACAATTTCCGGTAACAAATTTTCTGATATTCTTTTCCTTATTTAAAACATCACTATTAAAAGGGTCATATACTAATAAATAAAATATTAATTTTATACTTTTTTATTAATATAAACTTTACCTAACAAATTAAATTATTAATATAAGCATATTACATCTACGTTAATAATACGATACATTCTACTTATAGACAAATTTGTTGGTATATATATATATATATATATATATATATATATATATATATATATATATATATATATATATATATCACCAGTGTATTATGTTATTAATATACAATATCATTTTTTTAATTTGATCCAAAATATTATATTAATATTTTATTTTTTATTAGATAAAGAATATATTAATAAAAAAAATTAGCCGTTAATTCTTTTTTTAACACATGACATTGTTTTAGTGTATTAAATAAATAATATAATTTCCCAAAAGATGTAAAGTATTTAATATTATTTATTTAATTAATTAAATGTATCAATAAAAATAGAATTTAAAAAAATCATAAGAAAATTATTTCATGGTATGAAAAATTTGAACAAAAATCTTGTGTGAATGTTGTGGACTTGTGGTGTCGTTTCAGCCACATTCTCTATTTTGCACGGATTCTTAAACTCAATAATCAACCAATAAAAAAACATTCATTACATCCGTGGACCATGGTGAATTGGTACCATACTACCGTTTTCCTCCATCATATAGCATGACGTTAATATAATCACATAATAATTACTTTTTTTTGGGAATAATAATTAGTATATTGTAAAATTATTTTTTTTATCATTTAAACCTAAATCATGATATAACTTTTAAAAAGGTTTATAAAAATTCACAAATTTATCATATATGATTGTTTGTGATAAAATGATAATGTAAAATACTATATATTCTTTTTTTATATATTCTAAAAAATTATAATTAAATATATATTTTTATAATTTTTAAAAATAATTTTCATAAAAATAAGTTGGTTAAAAAATACTAGAGTTTTTTTTCCTATATCAAACACTATCTAGTACATAACTAATTTTCTCAAAAGATAATTAAAAGTTAAAAAGTAAAACACAAAAAAAATACAAATCTTACATTTAACATTTTTATATTATCAATTAATTAAAAATATCCTAAATATAATTTTTAAAATAAACTTTATAAAATTAATATTTTTATAATGATAATTTATTTTTAGATGATTATATAAATTTTATATTATGAGTGCATGTTATTTATTTTCAATATTATATTATAAATAGTCTATATATTATAAATTATATTAATTTGTATAATTAAATAGTCTATATATTATAAATTATTTGTACTCTTTCATTCAATTAAAAAACAACATGTATAATGATTTTTTTGACTTTTTAATAATCATTTTAAAACTCTTAGCTACCAATATTTTTATTGGTTGATTTATTTTAAATTATACACTAAATAAATAAATAAACACTATTTTTTATTTGATTAATAAATTATTAATTTATTGAATAAATGGACAATTTTGATCCTAAATATGTAAATCAGTAACACTTTTTTCACCGAAACAACAAAAATACTAATATAGTCGATAAATTTGTAAAAGTACAATAATTTTGTCATTTTTTTAAGTTTGTTAGATTATTTTAATGTTAAATTTTAATATTTAAAAATCGATCTCACATTAAATTATATTTTTTAAAACTAATTTAATATTTAATTGTAAAATTAAGAAACTAATTATCATTAAATTATAAATAAGATATAATTATTATATTTTTTACACATTGAAAAGCTAAATTAATATTTTTATTCTTTTATTCAGTAATATGTGAGGAACAAAATAATCATTTAATCGATTTCTAATCCTTAGCTAGAACAAATTTATGATGACATCATCAATAATCTTCATAACACCAATCCCTATTTCATCATCTCTCTCTTCAAAAAGAAAGAAAGAAAGTCACTCACTTGTCACTCGTCACTCTGCCACTTCTTCGTCGGTGTCAAACTCACACAAACTCAGCATTCAAAACCCTCTTCCTGCGCCACCGCCGGAAAATGGAGGCGGTGGGTTCGAGACTCAGCCGCGCCTCCTCCCGCTACGGCGCCCCCACCGTGTTCAGCGGCCCCGTCAGAAAGTGGAAGAAGAAGTGGGTCCACGTCACCCCCTCTTCCTTACCCAACAACAGCTCTCACTCTCACACTAACAACTCCACCACCACCAGCAGCGCTTCCTCTCGCCTCCTCCTTCGCCGTTGGACTCCCGCCACCGTCGACGACGCCGCCGGAGCCGTCTCCGACGAGCCTCCCCGAAGAAAGTTCCGTTACACCCCTGTATGTATCTCTTTCTATGACTTTGCATTTTTTTTGTTTACCCTTTTGTTTTTTTGGAGAAATATTTAACTGGGATTTTGTTTTGTGGTGAAAAGTTTTGATTTTTGTTCCTGTGCTGTGTTAATAGGTGGGTGTGTTGGGTTGGATTGTTTGTTTGCATGTGGCATGAATTGAGATTTGGGGTTGTTAGAAAGATGGTTTGTCTAAGTTTTTAGTTTGGGTACTGGTATGTGTGGAAGAGAGTGAAGAAACACAGATTAATGATGATTTATTTATTTTATTTGGTTGAAGAGAAAATGATTAAAAAAAAATAGTTAACTTTTAGAAGTACAATAACAACAATAACAAAGCCTAAGCCTTATCTCACTAGATGAGGTTGACTGTATGGATCACAGTGTCATTTGGTTTGGTTAAAGATAAAAGTTGCATAGAAGTAAAAATTCAAAATTCTCTTTTCTTATATTTTCTCATAAATTTAAATTTTAAAAATTTCCCCTTGTTCCTCGTTTTCCTTCCTCAATACCAGACAGTGGGCCAGTGTTGTTCCTCCCTAGTATTTTATTGATAAATGTAAACGTTCACCCAAGAATGGGGTGTATTGGTGTGGAAGAATGAAAAGGTAAAGAGAAAAGGTGATAGATGTGATGAGTGATATGATGGGAAAATAACAGATAAATAAGAAAATAAATAGAAAGAAAATGATATGGAAGGAAAAGTGGATATATGTTTATAAAGGTTGATATAATTATGTTTACAAGGTTGTTTAGTCCTTATTTGGGTGGAGATTGTGGTTCCAATGAGGATTAAAATTGTTATCTTTTCTTGTTGGTAGAAACAGGTAATGTCATAATTTTGTGTTTGGGTTGGTGTGTGGATGGATCTTTGTTATGACTATAGGTTTCTTTAGTTGAAGTTTGGGAAGGAACTGCCGCACACAAGTCTAGTAAGTCTTAATCAAGAAAAAATTGACAAAGTAAACCTGTTTGTGCATTACTTTTTGTGCATCACATTTTCAGTCAAATGAGTCCTTTTCATCATGAGTGAGGGTTGGTCAATTTCATGATGCAGGTTGTTGTCCTAGAAGAACAGAAAAAGATGAATGTTGTGAAGGCTGAACATGAACCCACAATTGAGACTGACCAATTGGCTGCTAGGCAGACAAATGTGACTCATGAGATGCAGGGAAAACTGAACATGAATGAAATGTTGGAGGAAACCAAGGTAAAGTAACAGAATTCTCCATTCCTGTTTTTGATGCTTTTGAACATTTTTCTGGTTTCAATTTTCAGACTTTCAAAGTTGACATAGGATTTGATGTGCTTCAAATTTATCTTTTCCTCACTTGTATCAGACTGCCCTTAGATATCCTTTGCTTACAATTATTGGCGCGCACACTCAAACCTTAGGTTAAAATTCCGGAACTATCACGTGTGCATGCAATATACCATAATGTCATGTAAAGACTGCTATCATTTGTCCCTAGGGGTTTCCAAAATCATTTTGTCTGTTCAGGTGCAACACTATACACTTTGCCTAGTTGTATTAAATAGATGGTCCCAATATCATATAAAAGAGGAGGGTTGTTTTAGGTAACTGAGAGCATTGCCATCGACAGCACAAACTTATCTTTGAAGATTTGGTATTTAACCGAGTTGTATGACACCGTGTGATCCATGTAGCCAACTTCATCTAGTAGGATAAGGCTTTTATTATTGTTGTTGTTAATGTTAGATCCTTAACGATAATGACTTGATTTTGATAGTATACATGAATACATGATGCATTGGGGATCTATTTAGCAGCCCCACTTAAAAGAATAAGGCTTTTGTTATTGTTATTCCCGTTGGATACAACATTATGATAATTGTTAACATTGGTCTAATATAAATGATGTTGCAGGATTCAAACATTGGTAATTTAGATCTTGGTTCAGACTTCCAAAGCAACACCGGTGGAAACAGCCAGAACAGTGATGCTCAATTGGAAAATAGTATGTAATGGGTGGTCCATGAACTTGGTATCTGTAAGTAGGAAATCAAGCTGTTAGGCAGTGAAGTGTTCATTCAAGAAATACTAAGCTAGTATATATTACCTGTTATCACCGTACATCTTACCATTCTATATTGACTTATAATGTAGTTAGCCATAATCTTGTGTATAGTTAGCACTTAACTAGTGCTGCCTATAGGAATGATAAGTAACTAGTTTTGATCAGCATAGGATAATCAGTTGTATTTTGTGATGGAACATATGCATGATGTGATGCTACTAAGGAGCTGAGTATATATTTTTAAATATAAAAGCTCAATATGCTCCCAAAATCTGAATGCTTGTATGTTTCATTTCATCACCCGAGTGCTGTCTTCCCTTAATTGTGGTTTGTAGGTTTCGGAAATCGATAAGTATGGAGGAGAAAATGAAGGTGCAATTCTTGAATGTTTTTAATGTTGTTTTCCAATTAGAATTGGAGTTTTACTTCTGTAATTCATATGATAGAAGTTTGCATTAAACATTAATGTAGATTACTGAAGTTAAATTTTAACTCTGATCCTTGAAAAGTACCTGAAGGATGAATGAAGAAACCCTTTGCTGAAAGAGTGGGGATATGAGAAACCGCTTATGTTGCTATTCCTGCAGTGAATCTTTTTTCCTTCAATAAATCCAAGACCAGATGTTTCCTGTCAGGGTAAAATATAAATTTGGCCCCTATTCTTTGGACTTGGTTTTAGTCCTTATAACTTTCAATAGCTTAGCATCAAGATTTTTGCGATTTCAAATTTACCTTATTTTAACCAAATACACTATTCACGGGGTTTAAAGTATTTTTTTTGTTACCATTGAGATTTAAAGCGATTGGATTTAGAATATAAGCTTATGTTTTACGACCATTTTTCACATTTAAAGAAATAAAACTATTTTTCACTTTAGCTGGTAACTTTAACCCATTTTCTCTCTACCACCACTGAGCATGTAGTTTAACTAATGTGGGGTCTCTGACTAGAAATTTTAAGTTTCAATCTTGAATATGTAGCCATGTTTACTTAGAAAAAGTTTTGCCTACAATACTAGTTCATGTGATTTAGAATTTATTTAAAAAAAATCATTCTCTTGCCATGTTTGACAATTGCTATCTGTACCTCAATATTAGTTCAAGATACTCCTTTGTTCTACAGATTGAGACCATTTAAACTAAATATTCTTAAATACACTAAAACCAACAATAATATTTACATCTTTGACGCAAACGTAAATTCTCTCATGAAATAAATTCTCTCAACAACTATAATTACGGTAATTAAACATATTAAGACGAGTAACAAATTTTTGCTATAGTACATCAGAAGAAATAAAATTCCTTTACCTAACTTTTCAATAATTCCATTCAAGCAAACTCGATGAATCCAAAATAATGCAAAAGCACAAATCAATAATAATAATAATAATAATAATAATAATAATAATAATAATAATAATAATAATTATTATTATTATTATTATTATTATTATTATTATTATTTTATTATATCGTCAATACAATTTTTTTTTACATCAGCCAGTCAATTATGACTTCTAAGATAATCACTACAAAAATTAACTCTTATTATACACAACAATCTATGATTCGATGACAGTAAAATAAAATATTTAGACAGTCCAACTATTCTAATTAAATTCATTAAATGCAATTATATGTAGAAAACCATACAAAATTTAAAGCAAAAAAGGAAAAATAAATAAATAAATAAAAGAGGGCAGGGTGGATGGCTACATCCTCTCAAGACTATCTTCAAATCTTACTGAGTCTAGGCAATTTCTCCATTAGGCATACGAAATTATGATTTCAAAAACAAAGAGACTAGATCTTCTGAATTGAGTGCGGGTATGTAGAGGTCCCACTACAAAAGATGTTACTATAATGACCAAAATCCCAAGGAATAAAGCTCATACTATATGGTAATTTTTTTATTAAAAAGAAAAAGAAAAGAAAAAAGAAAACTCCGAATAATAGGAGAAAAGAATAGTCCGTTCCGTGCAGGACAAAATACAGTCCATCCAGCAAAACTAATGTTGAGGAGAAGCATATTGCAAAAAGACATTGAATGATATCCACTAAGAACCCACCACTGCTCAGGCATTTCTTCATACCATCATCATCACTCAGCTGCTTTGTTATCCTCCCCTTCTTGAGTTACACCAACTTCTGCCGGACGAAGAACACGATCATAGAGCTTATATCCTGCCTGCAAATATGACCATAGTATTGTGATTAATCCATGCTCTCAATCAATCTCTAAACCTTGTTATTGATGGTAAGGGATGGAAAGGAAAGGGAACAGAATGAAATGGCAAATGGGGTCATTGTTGAGGAGTTTATGAAGAACCATCAACCAAAACCAAGAACAAGACCGCATATATTCCATCATAAAAATAACAAACCCTCTTACAAAAAGAATGGAGAAAGTAAAAGCACTTTGATAATCTATTGATCATCAATGGAAATAATCAGCATGGGTGATATAATGAACAAAAAGATCTTCATAAACAGTAAAACACATCAACCTAGACTCATAAATTGCAAATTGTGTTTGAAAATATTTTCCAAACACAACACACAAATTTGAAGGACAAAGCAAATGTTGACATCGAAAGGAAAAAATGATAGTAGTACAACAAAGTGAACAAACAAGTATGTAGAATACCTTCAGAACAACTCCAACAGTGCCAGGGGCCTTCGAAGCATCAGGGATTTGGAAGATGGCATTGTGCATGTGTGGATCAAATGGCTCATTTGTAGGATCAAATTTTTCCACACCAAACTTTTTGAGTACCTATAAGCAGCAGTTGTCAACCAAACGAACAAGATTACACACTTGAACTTTCTCTAAAAGCACATTAAATCAAGCAATGTTGCAAGCATTATAAAATGCTTCTCAGTCTCACTTCACTCCATTATGAACCCCACTCTACTCTCCTAAACATGGACCTATTGTTATGGGGTTGATGTTAAAATTTCATCAATCTTATTAGATTTTTTTTGATAAGTGGGAATGGAAGGCAGTGTCAGAGGGTTTACAATAACTAACTCACGCACCCTGCTCAACCAGCTGAGCTAGACCCCCTTGACATCTTACTAGATTAATGTTGTTACTTGGGTATTAGCTTACTATGCATTCCTTTTCTTGTATTGGTTTGTTGGACTTGGGCTTATGTTGGGTTTTAATGTGTGCTTTAATTTGCCTCCAAGTTTCTATTATGATTTAAATACATGGGACTATAACAATAGGATTTTAATTGTAATGCGTGTAGGATAAGTAATGGAAATTGCTTTTTCTTAAACAGAATAATCCACCTATTAAGTTATTACAATTCACGGAAAATTTGTATCTTCTTGAAGATGAATGCGCAATCAAACCCTACATGTGATTCCCTAGTTTTCTTCTATTATCTTCTACTATGTTTTCTTCAATTTTCTCTACAACTAAGGTTACTTTCCGTGCAGATATTATGAACAATTCAAACCATCAAAACCAATCTTAATCCTAGAAAGTGTGACAACACCCTGAAGGCCAGACAGCCACCAGTAGGAGCCAAAATTCATCTCCTATTCTGGGCAAATCAACCCCCCAACCCTCTTTCTCAAAAACAACTGTTACCTATCATTTACCCAGAAACTCATAAAAGTGGAATATTACAACAAGAGGTAAAGTAGGCATACACATTAGAAACACAACCACATAAATGACACTGAGAAAAGACACTATATTAGCTTTGACTATTGCTGTATAGAAACTAAACAGCCATAGCACATAGTAGAACAACGTACCTCTGCAAGTTGTTTCTCTGTCATTTCAACACCTTCTAGAAGTGTTTTCAGGAGTTGTGCTGCTTCAGAAGACTCCTCAGGAGATTCAATTTTTGAAAAGCTGTCCTTTACAACTGAGGAAGCTCTTCCCAAATTATCAGCAACGTCTAGTAAACTCTTTGCAAAATTCTACATCAAATTAGAAAATTGAAACCACTCAGCACAAAACCGAAAAGCACATGACAAGGGCAAGAGGGCTGAATCACAAAATAAGAATTAGACAAAGGCCAAAACTCAGACCTGTATAGCAAATTTTTTCGAATTCTCTGCTTCACGTCTTGTCCTATCCATGACATTCTCCATCTCTGCATAAGTTCGCAGAACTTTATCCTGCATTTTCTCAATCTCCTTGTGCTTCAACTTCAAAAGTTGTTCCTTCTCAGCAACAAGCTTTATCAAATCATCCCTGGACAGATCACATTCACTCTCTACATCTGAATCAGAAAACACAGTTCATTAACAAACTTTTAATCTTTATTTTTAACCAATCAAAGTTGAGGCTGAGATTCCGAAATAGAACCTGATTCTTTGGTTTGATCCGCAGCTTCAGCTTGTTCAGACTGATCAGATACCTTTGCTTCTTCACTTGCATGCTCATGCGAGGCCGTTGAAGAAAACCCGAATCTCGAAGTCAATGATGAATTCAGAAAATTGGTTTGAACCGGAATCAGCTAGAACATAACAAAACACACATAGACTTAACGAGAATTTCTATCTAACACTAAATTTGCTCAACACAGAATCGTAAGGGGAAAGTGGAGAAATTCTAAAATCGACAGAATAATTCATAGAAAAAAATCATAACAGAATAAACTAAACTCACACATGGCATAAAAAATGCCAAAACTGTAGAGTTTTCAATAAACCCTAAAACCCTAGATAAACCCCCCCACTACTAAAAATACCGAAAAACCAAATTTTGATCACGTTTTCGAAGTGCGGTTACCTTGTTGGGAGATGGGTGAAGGAGGGAATGGAAGTTATTGGACAGGGTGGTGGAGAAAGGTTGGGAATTTCGTGAAACAGAGAAAAGGGTGAAGCTTCGAGAAAGGATGGCAGAGGAACGGGACAAAACCCTGTAAGCAAACATGGCCGAAGAGAATCAAATTGAGAAGGAATTTGATTTGGTATTGAAGAAGGGAAGTGATTTGTGAGGAAGGGGAAAGGAGAGGAGAATGAATGAGGGAAAATTTGCTTGGACAGAAAGGAAGCAAAATGATGTTTTTCTTGAAGAAGTTAGTTTGGGGGGTTAGGGTTTACGGGTAATGTTTCTTTGTTGACGATATTGCCCTTCGACTTCCGGGGTCTAGTCCTTTGGAAATAGTAATGTTTATTTTAGGTTTAATTATGTTTTTATTCTTTTAAATTAAAAAATTTATATTTTTATTCTCTCAGATGAAAGTTTGTAATTTTTAGTTTTCTGAATTTAATTTTTTATTTTTTTTCTTAAAAACTATATTTTTATTCTTTTAAATTTAGTGAAAGATTTAAAAATAGTATTTTTTTTAATTTGATAGAATAAAAATGTAATTTTTTATTCAGAGGACTAAAAAAATAAATTTTCAAATTTAAGAAACTAAAAGCATAATTAAGTCTTAATTTCATATGGGTGACATGTATCATCCATTAAAGGTGATGTAACTAAACTTTTTGTTCAAAAATATTTAAAACAATTATATATTTAAAATTTAAGCCTAAGATTATAATTTAAATAATTATAAGTTAAATTATAATAAGTTTGTGCCAGTTAATTCACATTTAAGCGTTTAATTTCTTTTTTGATCTAAATGAAGATTAGATTAATGATATAGGAATTTCATAGGAAGGGTTTAATTTTGGGTTTCCAAAATAAAAGATTCTCCAACAGTCAAAACATAAGTAGAAGAAAAAGAATGTACTAAGAAGGATGTGGAGGCTTTTTTATTATAATAAACCATTCTAAGGGTAAAAATCAACTATTGTGGTAATTATTTTTTTGTTGGAGGTGCTAGAAATATTCACTGATCTTGTTGGCAAATGGTTTTCATTAGAAAATTTAATTGATCATTTTTAAATGACATTTTTCATCTCAACTATGTGTGTATTGGTTACACATTAGAGAATTGATTTCAAGTTCATAATTGATTTTACATAAATTTTCATATGTTTAGTTTCATATTGGAGAAGCATCTATAGTTGATTTTAAGTTGAAGAACCTTTAGATATCTTTTGTGTTAGATAAAAAAATTTATGTTGAGTTTTATTCTTAACTCACTTTTATAATAAAAACATTTAAATATAAATCACATCACTTTAAAATCAATTTTAACTAAAATTAATTTTGCAAACTCAATTATATTCAAAATAATTTTCTCAACATTCATCCAGAAAAACTCAAATATGAAATTTTGCTTAAGAAATGTAAACCTAATTTTTCTCGAATTAATAACATGTAAGTGTTAATTAATTACTTTAATACAATCAAACTAATAAAAAAAACTATAAATAAAGTCGTACAATAATATTTATTTTTGATTTTTTAAGCAATCTTTAATATATATATATATATATATATATATATATTAATATAATAAAAAAATATGTTATATTATAATTAAATTTTGTAGAAGAGATATCTAAGTATGCTAAGAATAAAGGTAAATAAGTGAATCCAACCTAATCCAATACCAAAAAAACCAAGAAAAAAAGTGCATTTTGGATCAGCTCGAATGGGTATATGGGCAGGTGTTAAAGATGGGTACCACTACTCCAAATGGTTATACCCATTTTCATTATCGAAGGAATTTCTTGACCTCTTATATATATACCACATTGGTCCGAATAGTTTATCTACATTTTTTTCTTATTGAAAAATGTTAACGTTGCCCTTGGTCTAAGGGTAATGGTCCCTTTCTCATTTGGCCAATGCGAGCTTTTGGCCCTTATCCTTACAAGTTACAACTAATTTGGAGTTGTATAAAACTTTGTTTTTCTTTCTAAGAAATGCTTTTTATAAAATATTTATAAACCTTTCAAAATTTCATCTCACCTTAATAACTTAGGGAACTATATGGGTTACACAACCATTGTAATTTGTATATTTAAGGTGTGACTCAAACATAACTTCCACTAAATTACATTTGAATAACCTAAGGAAATGTCTTTTTACATCATCACATTAAATTACACTTGTTGACTTAAATAGTAATTTTGTGATTCTTATTGAGTATTATAAAGTCCTCAAGAGAACTATCATTAATATCTATATGTACAAAAAAACTAGACTTGAGTATTAGTCTAGCATTTATTTTTATTAATATGTTACTTATATAAATATAAAAACAAATATTTTTTACATAGGGACTTGTTAACGCACTCAGACTCTTTTTTCAATATGAGAACATTAACCACCAATAAAAAAAATTGGACCATAAAGTCAGTTATTTCTTTTATATTAGTACATTTATTTCGGGGATGTTATAGTAATTTAATGTCTATTTTTAAAAAAAAAAACCTTATTATTTCTCTTCTCTCTCCTTCCACTCAATTCTGTCTACTCTCTCCCATGTCCTGAATTAAGGCTGAAGCTACATCGCCGACCATTACCAATACATCTTCAACATTCAACATGACTCCATCCTCCATTTGGGATTTCACATATAAGAAATATTGAATATTGTGAATTCTAAAATAAAAACATAAACCAGAATGCCCAAACATTGTTGTTTATAATATTCCTTAATATAAACAGGATCAGAACAAACAATGTTGTCCCTAAAAAAGTTAACTAAAAAAAGTGATGTGTTTTTGTCCTTAATAGTTTTTTTTTGGTGAAGGGCAAATCAACTAGACAACAAAAACAGAATCATGAAGCAAAGCTTCTAAAACAGTAGTAGGGGGCTGCTACCACTCCATGTCTCGACCCTGATTAGCAAAGACTTTAAACTCAGCTTCAGAGATGGAAATCATCCTGCAAACAAAGGAAATATGCCAATCTGTCTCTGCCTGCATAGCTTGGTTATGCCATCTCCAGGTCCACCACAATAGAGAGAGTAACAAAGTTGATTTCCTGTGGGAAATAATATAATACAATTACCTTGTGTTTGCAGGCAGGATTTAAATTTTTTTAAGAAATTTAAATACATAACATTTTAATTGTCTTGATTTAAACTCTTTTCATTTTGTAAATATTTTATTTGGATAAAATAATTTAATTTCTTATGTTTTAATTTTTTTTGTTTGGACAAAGTAATTCAATTTCAATGAAATTCAAATTTTCATTTTTAAATATTTATTTAAAAATTAAAATTTTAATATTGAATAAAAATAAATATTAATCATTTTAAATAGTTAAATATTCAAAATAAATTTAATGCTAGACAATATTTAACAATCAATTTCTTTGATCTCTCAAGACATCAGCCAATACACGTTCCATCTCCAATGTAAAATAACTTCTTGTTTTCTCATTATTTTTTTTTATAAAACTTTTCTTTTGCCCGTCATTCTTTCATTACATGACTCCATTGAAGTTAATGTCACTTATTTAACCTGCACATAACAAATATTAGACAGAACCTACTTTATTCATTTGATTAGTCCACTGCACAATCATAGAAAATATTTCAAGCAAAGTTTTTATGCAATAGTAAAGTACATAAAAGTCTATCTTCAATAGCAAAGTGCAGTAGCAACAAAGCACATAAAGTTTGCCTGCAATAACAAATTACATTTAAAAAAGAACTATCCCTAAGCAAAGTTTCTTCTAACTTGATAGTTAGCAAACATATCCATAGCTAATGTATCTTGAAATCTTTCATTCCTTGGTAGTTTGAATAGTTGTGATATCATCTATGACATTATTTTGAACTCCTTCCCTTGATTGATGGACTAACTCTTCATCAACAACACAAGAATTCTAAGTCTTGAACTTCTAAAAGTTGATCAGTTTGTTGTTCGTCTCTTTTGAAATTGTGTAACACAAAACAAGCATTGATAATTCTTATTTGTGTCTTTATATCAAAAAATGAAGGAGTTCTTAATATACTCCATCTTTTTTTTTTCAAGATCCCAAATGACCTCTCTATTGCATTTAAGGAACTTGCATGACCAAGATTAAATAACTCCTTGTAAGTTTGAGGGGTGTCTCCAATCCACTCATTGAGATGATGTATAGTCCCTCGATATGGTGCTAAAAATCCCGTAACATTGGTATATTCTGCATCCACAAGAAAGTACTTACCTACAATGTTTAAAATAAAAATCATAGGCTTAAACTAGACAAAAAAAATTGTTTTCGATAAATATTACCCATTGAAATTTCAAGTTTGTTTTGACGATGTAATGCATTTCGTAATATTCGAGAATCTCCTAGAGACCATTCCCACACAGGTAACACATAAATAAATCTTAAATCTGGACCACAAGCGGCTAACACATTTGTAGAGACATCACCCTTTCTATTACGATATCTAGGTCTCTCATCAGGAGAAACTGTAACTAGAATATGAGTCTCATCACTACTAGCACACTTGTTAAATAATATTAAAATTTAATGTAAATGTAATTATGCAATTTATTTCGTGGCTTTTTATTAGACTAATTAAAATATATGAAAACTTTTTCATACTGTACAAAAAACAATTATAGATGCATTTTTATTATTGTCATGCTATATATTATGATATCAAAATGATTTTCTCACTATTCTTATTTGAGGAGGGCTAGGAATACACTATTTAACACACTCATCATATTGGTTAAAAAAATTATTGAAAACTATAAAATCAGGTGCATGTGAGAGAGATAAAATCATCAAATAAGATGTGAAGTACACCAAATTTTATGATTTTAAGTAAATTTCCACTAATGAAAAAAAGTGTGTTAAAGAGTATGTTTTTAATATTTCTCTTCTTTTTTTTAAATACACAAAGCAAATTTATTGAATATGGACGGCTAATAAAGCACATTGAATGTTGAGATGTAACTCAATAAATAATACATTCAATTCAGAGAATACCAACATAACTATTGTTGTCATCAAGCTATCAAAAAAATTATTGTTATCATCAAACCGACAAAGTGCAACATCAAAGAAACTCTCTATAAGGTGCTTGTGTTGCCACAACCAATCCCTTAATTCTTATTTTACTGTCATGGATGCCTATATACTAGTCAACTTCATTTTGAATAACCCAAATGTCCCTATTCCTTCTCCATGGGAACGCATTTTTGATATTCAGGTAACTCTTACTATTTCTAGCATGTAACAATTAAGAAGTGTAGTTTTCTCTCATTGGTTAAAAAAATAATCTTATTTTGTTTATTTTAATCTCTTGGGATTGTTTTGATCACAGAGAAAAGTTATTTACTATAGACACAATGAGACTGGAGTCAAAATTTTCGATTGTAGGCCATTGGTGGGTGTTGGAGGGGGTGTTTACATGGAAAACTCTCCTTTGTCTAGTTACCTAAATCAATACAATCGCTTACTTCTTCAACAAATGATAACAAATAGTCAACCTCTTCAAGACTTGCCAAGAGTTTTTATTTATCCCATTAATGGCATTGATGGAATACCTCTTTATCACATTGTACAAGAACCAATGATTCAATGCCCATCATGTAGTTGTATAATTAGGTGGTTTCCATGAGTATATTATCTATTTGATATATGACAATTAAATAAAAAAGTGGGTCTCTTAATTATGTTTTACTTCTTGATGGTGGCTAGCATGTGCAAGAGAAACAAGTTTCGCACCATGTGAAAGTCTACGATACCATTGGATTTTTTGTTTTTAAGTCAATGGTTCAAAATTTCTTTCATTTTCTTTTTTTTGTCTTTTTACCCGTATGTTTCCCAATTTGTTCCTTGAACATCTCATGCCTTCTTTCTCAACACCAATCTCTCAACACAACGAAGAACAATCCAAATAGTAAGAGACACACTAGTATACATGATAACGGGGCGAGGACGGGTGTGTGATTCCCTATCCTCAACCTCTCCCCAAATCCCTTTCCCATCCTTGTCCTTGGCGAGTATGAAATTTTCTCCCATTTTATTCTCGTTGGGGATTGAGTATACCTATCCTTGACTTATTATTTTAAAAAAAATATTTTTTTTTGCAAAAAAAAAAACAAAAAATGATTTTAAGAAAAAAAATGAGCAAAGTCAAATCATATTCAAAATTCATCCACAAAGGATAGAACAAAGATAATAGGAAGGAAAAATGGTCAGATCCAATTCTCATGCCTTCGTGCCATGCCCACAATTGTCGTCGTTGCTACTACGCTCGCTTGTGAAGGTTGGTGATGCAGGATCATAAAAATAGTTAGCCTTAGGACAAGTGGCAAGTCCTGAGCCATTAGTTGTTAAATTGTAACTTAACTGCTATATATATATATATATATATATAGCAGTTTCAACATTCGGGTATTCATTCAATCTTTGTAAGAAATTCTCTCTGTAATTTCCAATCCAATCAATAAAGATCCCTTGTCCGGTGTCTATTCTATTTGTGATTCCCTACTCTTTTCTTGGTTATTCTTCGAGGTCCTTCCTTCCTAGAACAATCATAACAACTGGTATCAGAAGGTGACCTTCCAAGCTACGACTCCACCATGGCTGATAATACCAGAAATCAAACGCATATTTGTGAAATTGAAGAACGTCTTAATACGCGAATGGAAGAACGATTCATGGATATTGGAGCTTCGTTACAGCACAAGATCGATGATATGTTTCGACGCCATGAAAATTCCTGCTCATCAGGTTCTAGCTCGTCTTCCCGACCCTATTCGTGTAACACTAGGCTAGCACATTTGGATTTTCCCCGATTCAATGGCGAAGGCATCAAGAACTGGATCATCCAGCGTGACACTTTCTTTTCGGGTATCAAATCCCCGAAGAGTACAAGGTGCGCTTGGTTGTGGTCCATTTTGAAGGCAAAGCTCTCCAATGGAACAGTGCATATGTGAAGAATATGGGACTCGATAAATTGCCCTCATGGAATGACTATACGAAAATCTTGATTGAAAGATTTGGTGAAGTTTGCGAGGATCCAATGGCTGAACTAATGAGACTTTGACAAAAAGGCACTGTTACTGATTATCACACTGAATTTGATGCAATTGTTTCAAGAATTGACTTATCTGAGGCCCATCAATTGAGTTGTTTTCTTGGTGGTTTGCAAATGGAGATTGAAATGATGGTTAGAATGTTCCAACCAACCACTGTTATGAAAGCTGTTTCCCTAGCTAAGATGTATGAAAATGCCAATGCCACTAGCATGCAAGCCAAACCACTCTCTAAAACCTTCAAACCCAACCCTGTATCAAAGCCACCACTCTTACTAAACCCTCCCAAAACCTTAGAACCTATGAAACCTAAAACACAAACCACTAAACTGCTAACCCCTACCTATATGAGTGAAATGAGGGCTAAGGGTCTTTGTTATTTTTGTGATGAACCCTTTACCCTTGCCCATAGCCAAACTCATAAGAAACTCTAAATTCGCATCATGGAAATAGCTGAGAATTTTGACTCTGATGAAGACCTAGGACCTAATGAAAATCCTCATGATGAAACCAATCCAGAACCCTTGATTTCAGTAAATGCCCTAACTGGAGTAACCAAGTTTTGGACCACGAGAGTCATTGGTTAAGTAAGGAAGAAACCCCTGCACATTCTCATTGATAGTGGAAGCACCCACAATTTCTTAGATGTTAATGCAGCCAAGAAGCTAGGGTGCAAAATTGAAGATATGGATCCTATTAGTGTCACTGTGGCTGATGGGGCCAGAGTGCAGATTAATACTATGGTGAAAGGGTTCTCTTGGCTTATATAGAACACTACATTGAGTTCAGATATCCTGTTATTACCCTTAGGCTGTTGTGATATGGTTCTTGGTATCGAATGACTGATTACATTGGGGAATATCACATGGAACTTTGACAAGTTAACCATGGGGTTCACTGCTCAAGGAAGAAGACATGTCTTGAAAGGCAATTCTTCTACAAATATTAAGATAATTAGGAAGCAGCAGATACATAAGACACTGCCTGCAAGAGTTCACATTTCTATGTTGCAAGTATGTGAGTCTGAAGAAGGATTGCTGCTCCACTCCCTGTCCACTCATGCTACATGTTCCTCAATTCTTGACAGTATTGATAAGTTGCTACTTCAATATGAATATGTGTTTGCAGTACCCACTACTTTACGACCTAGAAGACCAGATCATGATCACACTAATCCCTTGGTGCAAGGAACTAACCCTGTGAATAAGAGACCATACAAGTATTCTAAACAACAGAAGGACATAATAGATGAATTGGTACAAGATTACTTAAAGAGTGGTGTTACCCAGAATAATAGTAGTCCTTACAGCAGTCCTGTAGTGTTGGTTGGTAAAAAGGATGGAAGTTGGAGGCTTTGCATTGATTATAGGGACCTCAACAAGAGTACAGTAAAAAATAGGTTCCATATACCCTTTGTTGATGATCTATTGGATGAGCTACATGGCTCTACTGTATTTTCCAAAATTGACTTGAGGTCTGGCTATAATCAAGTCAGAATGACGGAGGCAAATGTACATAAAACAACTTTCAAAACTCATTAAGGGCATTATGAGTACTTGGTTATGCCTTTTGGCTTAACCAATGCCCTTGCCACATTTCAGGGCTTAATGAATTCGGTGTTTCGAGAATACTTAAGGAGGTTCCTATTGGTCTTTTTTGACAACATTCTGATTTACAGCAAGAGCATGGAGGATCACTTGCATCCTTTACAAACAGTCTTGTCTACCATGAGAGCAAATGTCTTGTTGGCCAAGAAATCTAAGTGCTACTTTGGGGTTACTCGAGTAGAATACTTAGGACATTTTATCACTGGAGAAGGAGTCTCTATTGACCCTGCTAAGGTGGAAGCGATAAGGAATTGGCCACTTCCTTAGACCCCCAAACAGTTGAGAGGATTTTTGGGTTTAGAAGGCTATTATAGAAGATTTGTGCGGAGATATAGCACCATAGCCAAACCACTAAATGACATGTTGAAAAAAGATAGTTTTTCTTGGTCTGAGGAAGCCAAGCTTGCAATTTAGTGTCTTAAGGATCAATTAAGTCAGACACCTGTATTGGCCTTACCTGATTTTACAAAGACTTTTATAGTGGAGGTTGATGCCTTAGGAGTGGGGGTAAGAGCTGTTCTCATGCAAGATCACCATCCCATAGCCTTTATAAGCAGAAGCTTGAATGTTCAACAACAATCCCTATCAACCTATGAGAAGGAGTTACTAGTTGTGGTGTTTGTTGTACAAAAGTGGAGGCATTACTTATTACTTAAGCAGTTTGTAATCAAAACTGATCACATAAGTCTCAAGTATATTCTTGACCAGAGACTTTCCATAGCTTTCCAACAAAAATGGTTGGTAAAACTTATGGAATTTGATTTCATTATTGAATATAAGCAGGGAAGTGAGAACCAAGCTGCTGGTGCACTTTCAAGAGTTGAATGCACTACTGTTTCCACTCACCAACCCGATTTTGATCTACTAGAGAGGATCAAAGCATCTTGACAAGGTGATGATGCCTTACAAAAACTGATTGTTGAAGTTATGAAAGATCCTTCTTCACATAAGGACTTCTCTTGGTCAGGTGGAGGATTAAGGAGGAAAAGGAAGCTAGTCATTGGTAAAAATATTGAATTGAGAAAGGAAATACTTAATTGGTTGCACTCTTCATCCTGTGGTGGTCATTTAGGGAGAGATGCCACTTATCAAAAAGTCAAGACAATGGTGTACTAGAAAGGATTGTCTAAGGATGTTAAAAGGTTTGTCCATCAATGTAATACTTGCCAGCAATGTAAGTATGATAATTTTGCCTCTCCTTGGTTGCTACAACCACTCCCAGTCCCTGTTCTAATTTGGCAACACATTACCATGGACTTCATAGAGGGTCTTACCAATTCCTTTGGAAAACAAGTAATCTTTGTTGTTGTTGACAGGCTGAGCAAGGCTGCTTATTTCATAGCATTATAGCACCCATATACTGTTTCTGATGTGGCCAAATGCTTTATGGATAATGTCTTTAAGCTTCATTGTTGCCCAACTTCAGTAACAAGTGACAGGGACCCGATTTTTGTCAGACAATTCTGGAAGGACTTCATGGCTGACCAAGGGATTCAAGTTCAGCTTTCTACTGCTTACCATCCTCATACAGATGGGCAGACAAAGGTAATGAACAGGTGTATTGAGACATATCTGAGGTGTATGTGCTCAGATGATCCTTAACAATGGTCCAAATGGCTTCCCTTAGCTGAGTGGTGGTATAACTCTACATATGACAACACTATTAAGGCCAGTCCCTATGAAATCATGTATGGACAAGCACCCCCAGATTACTTACCCTATTTACCAGGAGAATCCAAGATTGAACTTGATGATAGAAGTCTACAGAAGAGGGAGGAACAACTTAAGATGGTCAAGTTTCACATGAAAAGGGCATAAGAAAGAATGAAGCAACTGGCTGACAAGAGGAGATCAGATAGGGCCTTGGAAATTGGAGATTTGGTGTTTATGAAATTACACCCTTATAGACAAGTCTCTGTAGCATTTAGGAGTGTTAATCGTTATTTACGACTAACTTTTGTATTGAAAAGATTCATGAAATTTATATCTTTTCCCCAATTTATGGTTCTTTTTGTAGGTTTGTACATATTTTATGTTTAGTTTAATTTCACTCAGTAGATATTCCTAATATTGTGAATTAATGTGGTTCAACTTCAGTTTCAAGATAAAGGATGAAGAAGAAGGTTGAAGCAGTTGGTGTCTCTCTAAGCGAGACATATGCGCTTAGCGAGTAACATCCACTAAGTGAGACACTCAGCTCGCTTAGCGAGTTGGAAGAATCTAGAAGAGAATATGCCATTCATGCACGCACCCAGCGCGCCATCAGCTCGCTCCGCGAGTCATTTGTCTTTTCTCGCGTTCAGCACGTCCAACTCGCTAAGCGAAAATTCACTAACTCGCGCTTAGCAAAAAAAATGGTGCTAAGTGAGCCTTCAAGATCAAAAAGCCCTTAAAAGACTAAAGTTGGAGAAAAATAAGAGAGTTCTTTTGGGGAGAGACGCAACAGAGGCGAAAAATAGAGCAAGAGAGAAAAGCTTGAACGAAAGGCCTTAGCTTTCAAGAGGATTTTAGGTTTAGGAGTGATTGTTAGGTTTTTAGAGGTGGAGGAGACATCCCCACCACTTTGTAATCTTAATTTTCTCTCAAAAACCTCATCTTGGTGCTGAAAGGTGCTAACTTGCAATGGAAGGCTAAATCTCTTGTTGGGGATTTTTGTTGAGCTTTGATGTAAAAATCTTCACTATCTATTTAAAGTTGTTTTTATGTGTTCATTACTTCTATCTATATTTAATTCTTGCACGCTTGTGGCTTGATCACCCATTTGTGTGTAAAGTTAGGATTTTTAGCATTGGGAAGTGCTTTAAATCCTTAGAATTTGATAGAGTAGGCTAGAGAATTGTATGTTTGAACACGAAGTGCAGGGATTTAGTTTATAATATGTCGTAATCTTAATGCAATTTGTTTAGGCTAAGTTCGACGAGGAATCTAGAACGAAGTTTAAATAGAACTAGACTCATTCACTAGAGGGATCTTGGTTTGAGTAGTCGTTTTCGGCATAGAACACAAGAACAACCTTAAATAGAGAACAACACTTAATTACATCATATTGTTCAGTAGAAAGACCCAACATTTTAATCATCTGTTTATCTCTCACATTTAGATAATTAATTTTGTAGTTAAATTAGAACTGTAGACACAACTTCTTTTTATATTCACTGGCTTTATACAAATGTTTACCTATTGAATGAATGCTCTCTGAATGAAACAAGTTCCCTGTGATTCGATACTCGTTTCTTACCATTTTATATTACTTGTGCGACTCAATACACTTGCTGATTAGTATCACAATTGGGAGAGTGCATAACAAGGAGCAATGCCAAATTAGCTCCAAAATACTATGGACCTTATGCTATAATCGACAAGATTGGATCGATCGCCTACAAGATCCAATTACCAGTTGGATCACTCATCCACGATGTTTTTCATCTATCCCAGTTGAAGAAGTTTGTAGGAGAAGCTAACACATCAACTCACTGCCCAAGGAATGATGAAGAAACAAGAATCAAGGAGCCAGAGGCAATCATAGAAAGGATGACAGTCAAGAGAAGAAACAAGGTTGTTACTAAGGTACTTGTCAAATGGAAGCATCTTCTGCCAGAGGATGCAACTTGGGAATTCTTCTTTGATTTGAAGAAGAAGTTTCCTAACTTTAATCCTAGAGGAAAAGGATTAGCTTAAGGGGGGAGGATTGATGCAACATCATAAAAATAGTTAGTTAGCCTTAGGACAAGTGGCAAGTTCTGAGCCATTAGTTGTTAAATTGTAAGGAAACTGCTATATATATATATATATATATCGGTTTCAACATTCGGGTATTCATTCTATCTTTGTTAGAAATTCTCTCTGTAATTTCCAATCCAAAAGATCCCTTGTTCGGTGTCCATTCTATTCGTGGATTCCCTACTATTTTCTTGGTTATTCTTCAAGATCCTTCCTTCCTAGAACAACTATAATAGTTGGGCTTCTTATCGATTTACGACAGCATTAGCGGCGATGTTTTGACACACAATTTGTGGGTCGTGACAAATAGCAGCGTGGAGAATGCCATGCCCTCAACCATTGTCTTTGACATGCTCGCCAGCAAAGGTTGAGCTTCTTGTTGTTATGCGGGGCACAAACAACGACTTTCTAGTGCGCAAGATCTGTGATAAAGAACATTGGTCCATGGAGGAAGCAATGATGATGAATGTTTGTGCATGACTGGAAGATGAAGAGAGGGGGATGAATCTAAAAAAGGGACAGAGAAAAAGTGAAAGAAAAATAAAAAAGAAGAAATATTAACTATTGATCTAAAACAAAATAAGTCAAATGGTCCCAATAGACTTTCACATCATGAGAAACCTGTTTGACTTATGCATACTAGCCACCTTACTTCTTTACTACTTCTTAGTGTATGATTCCTCCTTTCCATGTACCCATTTTTCACA
This sequence comes from Glycine soja, assembly GCF_004193775.1. Classification (NCBI taxonomy): domain Eukaryota; kingdom Viridiplantae; phylum Streptophyta; class Magnoliopsida; order Fabales; family Fabaceae; genus Glycine; species Glycine soja. The sequence goes on from NC_041019.1 coordinate 8,877,648, forward strand.
CAAGCTTTTCTCTCCTTTACGCAAAATATTTTTCACTTTTTCTCTCTCTCCACAATGTCTTCTTATAAGGGTTTGATCTTTTGGGTTGACTATGAGACTCATATTCTGTATGAGACTTAGTCAATGCAAAATACACTCTTAGTAAGGGTAAGGAGCTTTAAGTGTGACTAAACCTTGAACAAAGGATTTGTCCCATAGTCGGCCCAAAGAATTAGGGCTTGCATAGATACCATGGGATCTCATTAGAGAGCCAAAGGCTCTAATTACGATAGTTGAACCTATAGGGAGGAATAAGGTGGAGGTCAACCTATTACAATTTGCGGATGATACAATTTTCATAGGGGAAGTGTCTCTTGCCAATGTAATGGCCATAAAAAACATGATGAGGTGCTTTGAGCTTGTACAGGTCTTAAGGTGAACTTTTCTAAGAGCAAGTTTGGAGTTATTGGAGTGGAAAGGGATGTGGTTGAGAGGTATGCGGACCTATTAAATTGTAAAGTGCTATTCTTGCCTTTTATTTATTTAGACTTGCCTATTGGTTCTAATTCAAGAATGGTGGAGACATGGAGACCCATTGTGGAAAAGTTCTCTAAGAAGTTGGCTAAGTGGAAGAATTGAGTGTTCTCTTTGGCAGGAAGGGCATGCCTTATGAAATCGGTGCTCTCTTCCCTTCTTATTTTCTACTTGTCTTTTTTTAAGATGCCTAAGGAGGTGACGCAAAAAATAACATCCATCCAAAGAAGGTTCCTTTGGAGTGGTGAGGTTGGAAATGAGAAAATTTGTTAGGTGAGATGGAACAAAATCTGTATGGCAAAATCTAATGGTGGGTTGGGTGTCAAACATGTTGGTCTATTTAATGATGCCCTTTCTCACTAAATGGAGATGGTCTTTATTTCATGAAAGAGATTCTCCATGGTGTGATGTTTTGGAGTCTAAATATGGGAGGGGCAAGCCTCAAAGGAGTCAATTTGGTGGAGGGACTTAAAGAAAGTGTGTGGAGGTGGAGCCCAAAGTGATTGGTGTGACTGGAGTATGGTTTTGGAGTTAGGGAAGGGTGATGCAGCGAGGTTTTGGGTGGACAGATGGCTAGGGGAGGAATCACTTGCCTCTAAATACCCTAGACTTTTTTCAATTTCTAATTATAAGTTTGAGAAAGTGTACAATATGGGTGAGTGGGTGGAGGAGGCTTGGATTTGGAAGATAGATTAGAGGAGGTGTACCAGATTCATGGAAGTGGAGGGAGAGCAATGATGGGGCCTATTCAGTGAGTACAACATATAAAATGTTGATTCAAGAGCTCATGAGAAGTCAGCAGTGGAGGAACTTAAATTTGTTTGGCGTCTTTCGATTCCACCAAAGGCAGCTACGCTTTGTGGAGATTGTTTAACAATAACATGCCTACTCGAGAGAACTTACAAAAAAGAAACATTACACTCTCTGCCCCTTCTTTTTTGTTGAATCAGAATCTACCAGCCATAACTTTTTCTCATGTAACAGAATTGACCATATTTGGAAAGGCGTGTTACTGTTGGAGGAGGTTGGCAGCTTCTTTGCCACAAGACCCTGCTGCACATTTGTGGCAACAAACTAGAATGGAAAGGTGTGGGGTAGTTTAAGGATGGGGAGCTTTGACAAAGCGAAATTGCAGTAGGATATTTTGTATACATCGTGGGCATGGCTGAAGAATGGTGGAAAGAGCTTTGAACATTCTTTTAATCAATGGTCAATTGACCCAGGAACCTGCTTGTTAGAAAATCTTTGTTGTAGCTTGATGTATGTTGAGATGCTTCATACAAGGACTTTTTATGGCTATGTGATACATGATCTCCATGGAAGTGAGGCACGTAAACAAAGTCCACCAAGAAAGCATGAGTGCAGAGGTCCCTTTTGGGGTAGTTTGGTCTTCAATGTGGTGCTTGACATATATGCATGGAATTGGAACGTGTGAATGAGGTCTTTATGGTGGCTGCAGGGACTGGTTATTGGTCAATGTTTCTGTCCAGGAATTTAATATAGCTTCGGTTACTCTTTTTGATTAGTTAGGATTGTTTTGTGGCCTTGTATATATTTCGGGCTGCTTATTGCCCATATGCATAGTCCAGATGTTGGCATCGTGGTTACCTCCATTTATTACTGTTGTGTGTGATAAATGTAGAGTAACCATTGTTGGCATTTTTTTTACGGTACCCCTGGTGCCTTGTTAATATCACAAGGTTTTAGCCGATCAAGAACAAAAACCGTAGTGCTCCTTCATTTTCCCCAATTGCCTTTTGTAAGAGATAAAGAGTTAGTGACCAAAGAAGAGCAATACGAAGAGGCCAGATGCATCATTGTTGTTGACAATCTCTTCCTTCAGCTACTCTAGAACCAACATCGGAGACCTGACACACTCATTACTTGTCAAACCCAAAAATTGGCCAACTGTAAACTTTGACAGTAAAAAAACAGCTCTAGAACAAGAGTGTTCTATTTTGATTGGATTGTGTATTTTAGACCAGAACCCGAGCAAAGTTGATTGATGATCAACCCTAGGTAGAATTGAGGTTTCTCCTTTTACTGTCGTATCTTCATGTAAAAAAAATGAAATATACGAGAAATGTATATGACTATTAATTTCAAAGTCATAAATTAACAAATATAGTAATATTTAAAATTCATAACCGTCATTAGTAATACACACATTAATTCTTGTCAAAAAGGTGTTACATGTGCATGAACTTTTACACAATGCAACAAACAACGAAAGGAAAATTTTCCACATAGTCAAGGATTTATATACTTTCTCTGTTTTTCGAATAGGTAAATTTGTATCATTTCCCTTCATAGTTTGGTGTTATATTGTTTGCATTCACCATAAAGATAATTATTTTTTGTAGTATGACACTCTTGACCAGCAGAAGCTTACAAGCTAAGGAGTTTGGATGATAATCAATTGACAAACTTGTTTTATCCTCTTCAACGTGGAGAGAAACACGAACATCTAACTTTGGGAGTGCTTAAGTTGCATAGAACTATGTTGCTATCAGAAAAAATGTGCACAATAGCTATATTAAAAAAGAAAAATGGATCCAACTAGTTTTTGTTTTCCTACCCTAAGCCTACAAGAGAACGCAACAAATATGATTGGAAACACAAACATTTCCTAGTAAAGATGTTCATAACTTAAATGTGCTTCACCGATTACAAAGTTCATCATCACCTGACTGTGAGCAAGCAATAACCGATATCACATGCTGGTGCTGCTGAAGATGGTTTGTATTTGCAAGTTGGAAACTGAAAATTATTATGAACACAAGTTATGAAAAAGACAGACCAATTTTTTTTAACTATCAAGTCAGGTTTTATTTAATTCATTCATGATGCTATTATCCTCAAATAATAACACCCCCACAACATCATTATGTGGATTCCATTTTGCAGCCACATCAGTGTTCACATTAAATTAAACCAATCATGGCATGACCTGAACATTTATCTTAGCAATGATTTTGGTAAACAACAGCATCACCGCCTCCATTGATAGAAGCTACATAACAAAGAATAGCACGGTCCAGATTGGAGATAACCATGGCTTACTTTATAAAGTAACTCAGAATAGATCCAGAATTCACAACGGATACAGCTTAATATTTTTCCAACCTTTCTGATAACACCTATTTTTTTTTTCATTCCATCTTCAAAAAATATCCAAACAATAGATTGATAACTTTATTCCAATCATTCACTATTTCTATTTCCTACCTCATCACTACCACTCCACAAAAGAGAGAAAGCACAATTTATTTTAAAGCAAAACTCATTGAATTGTTTAACAAACCACTTAGCTCAAAAGCCATATCTCACACTCTCCCTCTTCAATAATCCATTAAACAAACAATTTGTATCATTCTGTCATCCCAATTCCCAAGTAACCTTGACATAAATTTTACAAAATTTCAAAAGCAAGGTGAAACCCAACTTCCAAACAAGATAAAATTGAATTTAATACTAACAAAAGCATCACACAAAAAAATTAATGGAACAGGGGGAACCTGAAGATTATTGGTTTTGATGTAAAACCAAACGCACTTAAAACAGCCTAAGCGGGAAATCTGAGACTGACCCACAAATTCTCTTAGCGTGGATGGAAGGTTGACGAGGTCAATCAAGTTGGCAAGCTTCTTAGGGTTATCAGTGATGGCTTTCTTCATGCGTTGAGGAAGCATTTTTGCTTTGAATCCCTGAAATTTAAAGCCCAAGTGGAGTTGAAGCTTAGTAGAGAAATAGAGAGGGCTAGTATGGTTGGGGTTTGAAGGATGCTATGGAATGAATGAAGAGTAGAGTAAGAGCAATGTTTTAAAAACCAGACCAGTCATCGATTGGGTCAGGGCACTGGTTTAATGGTTGAACCAGTGGCTCACTAATTGAACCAGGGCCCGATCTCTATTAAAAAAATTGAAAATTTTACACCTGCCTTAATTTGATCGAATTCAAAGAATTCAATTAAACAATTGATCAACAACAAAACAATACTAAGTTTCATGTGGCAATAGCCAAACCAAACAAACCCAAAACTTCAAAATCAATTATTTTACAATTACATTCAATTCTTAATAATTATTCTTTTAAAATCAATCTCCAAAGCCAAACCCAAATGGGAAATGCTCGATCACCTTACTGCTCTATGAAACCAACCAAGCTAAACTCTTCATACTGTTCTACCTTACTGTTTTATATAAAACAAGCCCCATGAACCGCCAAGTTATTATATATACAATTCAGAAAGCAATCCTAGGTAACAATGGTATGGAACACAATATTATCAAGATATGTCATGTGAGAGTTTAATTCTGTTTTGGCTTTGTATATAAGAGAGAGTAACATAATTTTAAAATTCTGTTATAAGTGCTAGCTTAAGAGTGAAGGGTTGTTACTTTGTTTTGTTTGTATAAAAGGACAATCATACATCTTAATAAAGTGGTTGTTTTTCATTCTATCATTTTCAGTCTCTAGTGCTATTCCTAGTAGGTGTGCAATTCTGTGCAATTCTGTGCTTAGAAAACAGTGAGTGATACAAGAGTGAATGTGTGAGGGAGTGAATTGCATCTCTTGCAATTGAGTGAGGAACAGTGTGTGTTCCAACAATTGGTATCTAGAGCATTGGTTTCGATAGAAGGGGCAAGAATCGTTAAAGAAAGGTTCTTGGAGGTGTTCTTGAAGGAGTTCTTTGATGGCTGCAGTATCTGGCTCAATTCCTGCAAATCTACCAGTTCTCACAGGAAAGAACTATGAAAATTGGAAGATTCAGATCAGGGTGGTGATGCGATTCCAAGGGGTTTGGGAGTTCGTAGAAGAAGGTTATATACCTGTGGGAGAGAGAGCAACAGAGGAACAAAAGGCTGCTGATAGAGAAAAAGAAAAGAAAGATTGCAAGGCACTTTTCATTTTGCACCAAAGTGTAGATGCTGCTAACTTTGAAAAGATAGCAATGGCTCAAACCTCCAAAGAAGCATGGGACATTCTGCAGAAATCTCATGATGGAGCCACAAAAACCAAGAAGATCAAGCTGCAAACTCTGAGGAGACAATATGAACTACTACAAATGGAAAAGAATGAATCAGTTGCTGAGTACATCACAAAAGTGCAGCAGTGGTGAATTCAATGAAGGGCTATGGAGAAAAGATAACTGTGCAATCAGTTGTAGAGAAGGTGCTTAGAACCATGCCACCCAAGTTTGACCATATTGTGTAGCCATCGAGGAATCCAAAAATCTTGAAGAGCTTAGCCTAGAGGAATTGCAGGGATCTTTGGAATCTCATGAACAGAGAATGAATGAAAGGATAAATGAGAAGAAAAGTGAACAAGCCTTGCAAGCACGGTCTAATCCAAAGAAGCATGGTGATAGATGGAAGAAAGAGAAAACTGAAGGGAAGAGCAATAAATGGAGGGGAAATCAGAACAGTGATAAAGACCACAAGAAAGGAGGGGGATCCAATTCCCAAAACTCTTCAAATAGAAAGAAGTTTGACAAAAGAAGTATTCAATGCTTTAACTGTCAAAAGTTTGGGCATTTTGCTGATGAGTGTTACAGAAAACCCAATAACAAAAGAGAACCTAAAGGTGATGATGCAAAATTGGCTCAGGAAGAAGATGATGACATTGAACAGGTACTGCTAATGGTAACTACTCAAATTGAAGGGGCAAGTGATAATTGTTGGTACCTAGACACAGGTTGCTCCACTCATATGACAGGAAGAAGAGAATGGTTTCTCAACCTTGATCAATCTGTGAAGAGCCAAGTCAAATTTGCAGATGATAGAATCTTGAGTGCTGAAGGAATTGGGAAGGTCCTTATCAAAACAAAGGATGGAGGTCAGTCTTGCATCACTGATGTACTCTTTGTACCAGGTATGAAAAGTAATCTACTCAGCTTAGGTCAATTATTAGAAAAGGGCTTTATGACTAAGCTTGAAAACAAGATGTTGAGAGTGTTTGACAGAAATCACAAGCTCATTTTGAAGTCCCCTCTTTCAAAAAATAGAACATTTAAAATTGAGATTGATGTGATAGAACAAAAGTGCTTTACTACTACAGTAAACAGTGAAGAGTGGTTATGGCATTACAGATTTGGTCATTTAAATTTTAGAGATCTGATTAAGCTAAACTCAAGAGAAATGGTGCTGGGTTTGCCTCAGATCAAGCCTCCTAGTGAAGTATGTGATGGTTGTTTACAGTGTAAGCAATCAAGAAGCACTTTCAAACAAAATGTACCAATCAGGGCAAAAGAGAAACTTGAGGTGATTTACTCTGATGTGTGTGGCCCTATGCAAACTGAATCTCTGGGTGGAAACAGATACTTCATATCCTTTATTGATGAATTGACTAGGAAAGTATGGGTTTACCTAATAAGAAGGAAGAGTGATGTCTTTGAAGTCTTTGAGAAGTTCAAAAATATGGCAGAAAAGCAAAGTGGCTCATTGATCAAGATATTGAGAACAGATGGTGGTGGTGAATATGTTTCTACAGAATTTCAAGAATTTTGTGATCAAGAAGGCATAATTCATGAAGTGACTCCTCCCTACACACCTCAACATAATGGAGCTGTAGAAAGAAAAAACAGAACCATAATGAATATGGTAAGGAGCATGTTGAAAGGCAAGAGTTTGCCCAAGTACTTGTGGGGAGAGGCAGTGTCTACAGCTGTCTTCATCTTGAATAGGAGCCCTTCAAAGAGATTGGAAGGAATAACACCTGAAGAAGCTTGGAGTGGTGCTAAACCAAATGTGAGCCATTTCAGAATTTTTGGATCACTTTGTTTTAGGCATATCCCATATCAGTTAAGAAGGAAGCTAGATGATAAAGGTGAACAAATGATCTTACTCGGATATCACTCAACTGGAGGCTATAAGCTGTTTGATCCGAAGAGTAAGCAGATAATAATCAGTAGGGATGTGGTATTTGATGAATCTAGAAGCTGGAACTGGAAGCAGAATACTGAAATGAAGGGACCTACAATAATGATAAGGTCAGAAGAGGAAGAAACAAGTGAAGGGAATGGTAATACCACTCAAAGAGAGTGAGACCCCATAGAAATGCACCCAAACCAGCTAGATTTCAAGGTTTTGAGATGTTGTCTGATGCTGATGTAAGTGCAGATGGGAATCTTGTACATTGTGCTCTGTTTTCTGAAGCAGAACCAATAAACTTTGAAGATGCTATGACTGATCAGAGGTGGGTTGAAGCTATGTGATAACTGCTAAATAATTGTATTTTGATGATAGAAAATAAGGTAAAATTGTCTTTAAAAATAATTATTTAGCAGTTATTTGCGCTTAAATATTAAAGAATTGATGTTTTGTTGAATTTTGGCTACAGATATAAAACCTGGAGGTGTAACAAGCAAAAAGGCCAAAAAAATTGAAGAAAAGAAGAAAATCTGAAGCAGGCCCAGCCCAATATGCGCGCTGAGCGCGCGTCACGCGCTAAGCCCATGATCCAACAGAAGCGCGCGCTAAGCCTGCAACACGCGCGCTAAGCCCGCGATCTAACAGAAGCGTGCGCTAAGCCTGCAACATGCGCGCTAAGCGCGCGATCTACACGCGCTGAGCGAGGGGGTGTCGCGCTGAGCGCGCCTACGAAGGCCCAAAGCCCACTTCAACAGCTATAAATAGAGCGCCCGTCCAAGGGACAGAAAAAAAACCACGACAGAACCCCCTCTCCTAGGGGTTTCATTTACTCCCTTTCTTTCTTTCACCCCTCTTCTACTTGTAAAGCCCTCAATGGCCATGAGTGGCTAAACCCTTAGTTAGGGCCTGGCAGGCCTAGAAGCCAATGTGATGTATGATGTACTCTTCACTATTTATCAATGCAATACCAGATTTTTCTTTCCTATTTTCTTTTCTGTTTTTATCTTGCATACTCATCTTTATATTCTATTAGGGGTTAGATGCTCGGGAGAGGGTAACTTCTAAATAAGATTTAAAGAAGATATGCATGCATTAGTTTTAGGGGTTAGACGCTCGAGAAAGGATAACTTCTAATAGAACAAGAAGAAAAGATATCATAATAAAATCATTGCTAGGCATAGAGTGATTGCATTATGCCCATGCGTCAAAGCAAACATCTAGAATTAGAACTTCATGCATTTTATCTATTGAGTCTTTGCAAAGGCATTTGGGGGATAGATAGGTAAAATAGGCTTGTCATCGTGAGGCATCAGGGGCAGGTAAATGAATAGATGTGGGTGGGATAAAATCACCTGAATTGGTAAAGAAAAAATCATAAACTCATACATCCTAGGCAGACAAGGCAAGTCAGTTCCTAACACTATTTTATCTTGACTTTATCTTTTTCTTTTATTTTAAATTTTAAATTTCTTTCATCTTATCTTATCTATTATCTTTATCTTTTATTTTAAATTTTAAATTTCTTATCTCTTGCTTTTAAATTGGGTTTGCATTAATCTAAGTACAAACAAAGTCCCTGTGGATTCGACACTCGGACTTCCGAGAACTTTACTACTTGTGACGATTTGGTACACTTGCCAATGAGTTAACACTATGACAGAAGAGCTTAAATCTATTGAGAAAAATCAAGTGTGGGAGCTGGTATCTCAACCAAAATCGAAGAAGCCCATTGATGTGAAGTGGATCTATAAGATTAAGACAAATCCAGAAGGCAAGGTGGTCAAGTATAAAGCTAGACTTGTGGCTAGAGGATTTTTACAGAAAGCTGGGATTGACTACAGAGAGGTGTTTGCACCAGTTGCTAGAATTGAGACTATTAGAACAGTAGTGGCAATTGCTAGCCTAAAGAATTGGACAATGCACCAACTAGATGTGAAGTGTGCTTTCTTAAATGGTCCTCTTGATGAGGAGGTCTATGTGACTCAGCCACCTGGATTCTCTATAGCTGGCCAAGAGTCAAAGGTTCTCAGGTTGAGAAAAGCTCTTTATGGACTTAAGCAAGCCCCAAGAGCTTGGAACAAGAAAATTGACAGTTTTATGATGAAAATTGGCTTTGATAAGTGTAGCTGTGAGTTTGGAGTCTATGTAAGATCCAAATCAGTAGGTAATATCATTATTATATGCCTCTATGTGGATGATTTGTTGATCACTGGTGGTAATGAAAGTGAGATAGCAGAACTGAAAAGGGAATTGATGAGTGAGTTTGAAATGACTGATATGGGGGTTCTATCCTATTTCCTTGGATTTGAATTCAAGAAGACTGAGAGAGGTATTTTGATGCACCAGAGCAAGTATGCAACAGAAATATTGAAGAGATTCAACATGGTTGAATGTAATTCAGCAGCAACACCAACAGAGGCAGGTCTTGTACTTGAAAAGGAGGGCAAGGAAGACAAAGTCGATGCAACTGAGTTTAAACAGATTGTTGGTTCTCTCAGGTACTTGTGTCATTCAAGACCTGATTTGGAATTTGCTGTTGGACTGGTAAGTAGATATATGAAAGGACCCAGAATTCCTCATCTCCTAGCTGCCAAGAGGATTCTAAGGTTCATAAAAGGGACCATCAATGCTGGAATTTTATTTCCAAATAAAGACAATAGCAACTCAGAGGAATTGATGGGATATACTGATGCAGATTGGGGAGGAGACAGAGATGACAGAAAGAGTACTACAGGTTACATATTCATGTATGGTGCAGCACCAATATCGTGGTGTTCTAAGAAGCAATCCATAGTGGCTCTATCAACATGTGAAGCTGAGTATGTTGCAGCTGCAATGAGTGCTTGTCAAGCTGTCTGGTTGGACACATTACTACAGGAATTAAAAATCAAGGAGAGTGATGGAGTGAAGCTTTTTGTGGATAATAAGTCAGCTATAAGCCTGTCAAAGAATCCAACCTCTCATGGTAGAAGCAAACACATAGAAACAAGGTTTCACTATCTTAGGGATCAAGTGAACAAAGAGAAATTGAAAGTGGAGTACTGCTGCACATTTGATCAACTTGCTGATATTTTAACCAAACCCCTCAAAGGGGAGAGGTTTAAAATGTTAAGGGATAGAATTGGCTTGATGGACTTAGGAGATCAGAATTAAGGGAGGGTGTGAGAGTTTAATTCTGTTTTGGCTTTGTATATAAGAGAGAGTAACATAATTTTAAAATTCTGTTATAAGTGCTAGCTTAAGAGTGAAGGGTTGTTACTTTGTTTTGCTTGTATAAAAGGGCAATCATACATCTTAATAAAGTGGTTGTTTTTCATTCTATCATTTTCAGTCTCTAGTGCTATTCCTAGTAGGTGTGCAATTCTGTGCAATTCTGTGCTTAGAAAACAGTGAGTGATACAAGAGTGAATTTGTGAGGGAGTGAATTGCATCTCTTGCAATTGAGTGAGGAACAGTGTGTGTTCCAACATGTCAGGCTCCACATGCAATCAGTACCCAGACTTCACGCATATATAAAAAAATAAAGGCAAAATATGCTAAGAACAGACATTATATTGTAGTCAAAACGGGAGAAATAAAATAACAAAAAAAGTATACAACTCAAACTGGAATAATATAGTAATATACACATTATCTCAAAATCAGAAAACGTGCTAGAAAGGAAATTAGAACCTAGTGCTGGCGCGAAGCCGCGACGACGGTGGTGCAATGGCGATGCTGCGACGCGGCCTGGTGCGACGGCGGCGGTGGACCTGAGTGGGCTTGCGCTTGGGTTGTGCCGTGCGTGTGAGTCGTCGAGTCTCAGTTTCGATTTTTTATTCTTTTTTCCCTTTTCTAAACACCAAACAACGTCGTTTCACAATTTTTGAAAGAAAAAAAAACGACTAAAGTTTAATTACCATTGGTTTAATTATTTTGCGGGTAATGTACTTTTAAGAAATTTTCAATTAGTTATTTGAATTTTATTTTAATTGGGTCCTGTTTTTTTTTTTATTTTGAATTAGATCCTGTATAATTGTTATCACGAAAAACTAGTTGAAAAATATATTTTTTAAAAGAAAAAATAGTTAGAAGAAAATAATGACAGCATCTACATTTTGAAGGTTCATGAAAGAAATGAAAACAACAATTATATATATTGAAGGATAATCTAAGAATATAAAATATATATAAACCAAAAAAAATCATTATATTTATTAATAGTTATAGATTAAACACATACTTAATTAGAGGTGCATACAATTAATTAATGTTTTTAAGATATGGTATAAGTACACTTGACTTATGTAGGAGAGTTTTCTTGAGTTTCAATATTTTGTAGAACCAAATAATTGTTAGGGACCCAATTAACAAAGATTTAAGGATCTAATTAAAAATTTGGTAAAAGTATAAAAACATGCATATCAATGTAATCATTACTATTTTGTTGCTTTAATTTATTTTTTATGTTTATTTTAGTTATTTTATATTAAAAGGTTCAATTAGTTTATATAATTATAAAAATGGTTAGAGAGAGTTTTGTTTATAATTTAATTAGGTCTCTGAATTGTTTATAAAAGTGGTGGATTTCTGTTTCTAGGGTGTGTCGTGTGTTGCACAACTAAGTCAATTATAAAAGTTTTTTTATAAAGTTTTAGTTTCTACAAGTCAATTGAACCCAAGTATTTTTTTTATGGTTTATTTGTCTCTATAGAAGGTTGAAACATTAGATAAAACTCTCACAAATTACTCACTTACAACACACTTCAATTAAAAAAATTTCATACACCTAATTAAAAAAAAAGCTAGGGACATAAATGAAAATTTGGTATAAGTAAATTAAAGTGACTTGAGGATCAATTTAACCACTCTCATTTTGTTCCTCTAATTTGTTTTTTTGGTCAATTCAGTTATCTTATTATTAAAAAGTTCAATTAGTTTTTCTAATTTTTAAAAAATGATTCAATTAGGTTTCTTTACTTTTGAAAGATTCAATTAGGTTTGTTTTTTTTTAAGATGGATTTAATTTGTTTCCATTTTGCTTTCACCTGCTCCAATAATTTTTTAAAATAAGACCAAATTTGATTTTAAATTAGAACAAATTGAATCTATTTTAAAAAATCACTACTAGAAATATTGTATTTTACAACGCACATTCTACGTCGGTCATACATTACCCGACGTAGTAATGCACACGGTGGCATTTCCGTAAATATATAAGTTTTATATACGGCGCCTTTCGTATACGACGACGTTTCACTTAAACGCCGCGTTTGTAGCTTTGGTGGAACTAATCTAAGACGGTGTGTTTGAAGACACCGTCGTAGTTGTGGTCAGAGACAAAGACGGTGTTACGTGTGCACCGTCTTTAATTTTGTTCTTTAAATACTCCTTGTTTCACGATGATTCAACACTCTCGCGTCCTCGAAAAAGCTATACCAAAACCCTAATACCTGAGCGCTCTGTTGCCTGAAGTCATCCCAGCGACGACTCCGTCGTGCCCACCGTCACATTGCCTTTTCGACCACCAAGAACAAAAACCCTAGCCATTGTTCTGACCACCACCACATATCCGATCTCGTGCCCTTTGGAGTGGTGTCGTGACCTTGCTTGTGTGAAGGTAAGCATGTCGAAGTTTTTGAGTTCTTGTTTCATAATATAAGTTTTTTAGTTCTTGTTTCATAATATAAGACTTTTAAAATGTGATTATCGACTTCTTGAGTTGCCCTAACAATGTCATCGTTGAATATGCGAAAAGGATTTGAAGGCCAAAGGGTTTAGTTAAGTCAGAGTACTAACGAAGTTGATGTTGTTGGTTGTTTTGGTTTCGCGTTTTTGTTATCTGGATTGGTGCACTTCGAGCATAGGTTGTTGGATTTATTACATATGCAATTGTGGTTTCGATTATTTTCTTCCATTATTACATATGCGAAGCATGAATCAAATGAGAAGCATGAATCAAATGTGCCAAAATGTTCTGGAAATTTGGGTGTTAAAAACTCTTACAGTGTAATTGGGTTTTGTTTGGCAATTTTTGTGCAAAATTTATGTTTGTTTGTTTCTTTACCTCTCTTTGCTTATAATTTATGATTCAAATTAATACATAAGATCAGTTTTCTCATCTTCATTTTTTCATAGCAGATAAAGAGGGAAATATCCACCTTGAAGCTGCTGAAGCATCCGAACGTGGTTAGATTATAAGAGGTAACATCCTAACCTGTTTTTTGTTTTTTTTTTGTTGACCATGTGTTTTTTCTTTTTCTTTTTCTTGTTTACGTGTAAAAGTGCAGTTAATGCAGTTTAAAATCATTGATTTTATAAGTATTTCCATTTTTTATGTGTTGTTTTGGCATTTCTCTACTTAGTCAGAAAAAGTTAGCTTCGCTTTTATTTTCTTTGTGGAAACATGTGTTACTTGGTTATCGGATCAACAATGTATACAGGTTTTTCACTCATTTACATAGTCAGCAAATTGGAGTAATTAAGCACACAGCTCAAACTAAGAGTCCAATAACTGCTATTCGAGTTGGATAATTATTTGCGTTGTGTACTTTGGGTTTGAATTATTTTTGTTACATTTTTCAGAGGAACTTAGATCAATTGGAAGACTTACTCAACAAGGTTAAATTGAAGACCATAAGGACTGAACCACCTTCTGCATCTATTGCTGGCACAAGGTACTTTTTGATTATTAATTTTGATTGTGCGTTTACAAATGATTAAAAAAAAAATTCTTATGGGGTGTTATTGGTTGGTAAGTTGGTGTATCTTTGGTGTTTCTGTAGATTCTGTAGTTGCTGCGTTACAATTTGTGGCTCCCTCTGCAAAGGGATTCTTTTTGTAAAATCATTTTGACTTAGATCCTATTTGAATGTTTCAACACGACCCACAGTAGGATATCAGATCATTATGGTGTATTTAGGAGCAGATTATCATATTTATACTAATAAGTATATCCAAATGCAAATGTTTTTTTTTGTTTTTTGTGTTTATATTATAATTATTGAGTCAGTATGCTGTTTCCTTTTAGAAACAAATGACAGCCACTCAGAGAATAGTATACATTACTCTCTTTCATCTCTTTTCATTCCTCACACTTTCATCCATTTTCATTGATGTATACCAAACCCATTGTAAAAGTTTGATAGGTCTTGCATTTAAAGTCAAATCAAAATTCAATCCTTAAGAAATAAGGTTGTTGTCTTAAATAGAGAAAAGTAGGACAGTAATATCCACTCCAGGAATAACATAAAATTCGTAATCTTGAATAGTTTCCCAAAATTTAGAATCCTAGTTAGCATAAAGTGCTATCTGTCAGCCTATTGAGATCAAAAGTTTGATTCTGAAAAATGATAGCATTTCTGAGCCTCCAAATTTATACTGTAGCTGCTATCCACCACATTGTCCTTCTTGTGTTAGAAACCTTTGAAGTTGCTGAGGAGTAGTGCTGGATAAAATTATCCAAAGGCCTACAGTGAAACACCTTGTCTTCCTTTACCCAAGAAAGGTATTCCCACCATATAGCCATAGTTTTGCCACAGGTGAAAAATAGATGGGATGCGGATTCGGGTTGATTGTGACAGAAGGGACATAAATCATTATCTACCTGAATCTGCCTCTTGATCAAGTTGTCCTTCGTGGGAAGTCTGTCCCATAATAACCTCCAAACAAAAGAAAGGGCTTTAGGAGGAAGTTTGATCTCCCAAAGTTTCTTGAATCCCAGGTACAGACCTTGAATGTACCATCTCAGATTTAATAACTTGATAACCAAATTTAGTTGACAAAATCCCAGAGGATTCAGCTCCCCAAACCCAGGTATCATTGAGATTGTTGTTAACTCTGATTTGGTGGATGTGATCAATGAAAATAGAGGCTAGCTGCACCTCATTATCAAACAAGTGTCTTCTCCAAACCATATTCCAGACCCATCCATTCTCTGTCCAGGATCCCACCTCTGCCACCCTTAAATCTCTTTGGGAAGAAATACTGAATAACTCATGGAATTGATCCTTTAGAGGAACTCCTTCATCACCCCAAGGATCTTCCCAAAAGAGGAATTTGTCACCTCTCCCCAGCTTCCACCTGATTTGATTATCAGCACTGACCACATTTTGCTGTTGAAAGATGGCCCTTAAATCAGCCCACCAAGTAGAGAAATACTGCTTTCGAGGACCATACTCCAATCCCCTCCAGCCATTGTACATAGAGATCAGAATTCTGGTCCAAAGCTGGTCTGGTTGGTGGAACATCAGCCACTTCCATTTGAACAACAGAGCCTTGTTAAGACTTGGAAGATCTCTAATCCCCAACCCTCCCATATGCTTAGGAGAGCAGCACTGGCTCCAAGAAATCCAAGCAATCTTCCTACTATCTGGTTTTCCCCCCCATAGGAATTCTTTGGAATTCAACTTACTAGTGTGTTTGGATTAGATTGATGGTGAAAAAAATCAATTAAATTTTCATGATAAAGATAAAGTGATAAATAGTTCTTTCTGTTTTTTTTATGGTATGGCCATTATTTTGTGGGATAAAATGGATTGTTGTGTTTTATCCCAACACAATATATACATTGCGGCGGTTTAAAAATTAAAATACTGATTGGCTATAAACGTCACAAAGCATACAGTTGTGGTTTATTTGGTCTTAGCATTTATTGGCGGCTATTATTTGCCACAATGTTTTTTCTATTATTTTTTACCCCTTTTTGAATTTTAATGATCTAAATTAAAACAAAAAAATTTCTAAACATCTTGTCTTCAACAACATTGGAACAGCTCTGAGCTCTCTCTGGTCCTCAATTTGTGCTTTTTATCCTCCAGTTGCAACACCCTAACTCGCTAAGTCACACGCAGCACCGTGATTTTCTGCAGGTTCTCATCCTTAAACCTTAATTTCGTCCCTTGATTAAATTAATAGTTATATATATATATATATATATATATATATATATATATATATATATATATATAACCCTAATCTATACTATCTGTCAAATGACCAGACCAAAGACCCCTAATTTAATCGCAGGTCGTCATTCCTGCCAGCAGAACACAGAGGCCAGCATCGTGTGTTGTTCAATCTAAGGTACCTTCTGCCTGCGTTCGTTCTATCAGTTATAGTTTCATTGTTTATTGCATTTGAGGTGGACATGAACTCCCCTGTTATGATATGTTTCCTACTTTGTAACTGTTAACTGTCATTTCTGTCATTAAGTTTCTTTTTTTTTTTGCACAGCAAAAATCTATATATAATTTTATATATATTGTAGTACTAGGAGTACTGCATACAGGAAAAAGAGTACAAGGCAAAATTGCCTAACCCATCTGAAAAATACAAGATAACGTTATCTGAAACAAAAAATCAATCCCTAAGACAGCTCCTCCCTCAAACTAGTGGACCATTGATTAAAATGGATATGGAAATCTTTGTCCATACATTTTAACCAGGCCCAAGAATGGAATAAAGCTTCATCCATGACTTTTTCGGAGTTGAAATTCTGGTTATTAAAAACCATTGAATTTCTATGTTTCCAAATAGTCATGGATAGAGCTATCCAAAGCACTGCCCATCTATTGTCTATACATCTTTTGCTACTCCATCTTGAGAATTGGGTGAAGTGATCTTTAGGATCAATGGTGAAGGGACCCACTCTGTCAGCCCATCTCAAAATCTCCCACCAAAGGCATCTAGTTCTTGTGCAATCAAACATGACATGACCAATAGTTTCCTCCTCTCCATCACATAAAGGACAGGAATATGATGGAAGGCACACCTGCCTCCTTCTTAAATTAGCCTTAGTAGGCAATCTATCTTTAAAGATTCTCCAAGAGAAAGCGGCTGCTCTTGGAGGAATTTTCAAATTCCACATAAACCTGGAAGCATTATCTTCATAATCTGATCCGCCGTCTTCCATGAGGAAATTGTATGCTGACTTTGTGGAATAGGATCCACTAGGTTCAGCCCTCCAAGTGAGATAATCCATTCTAGAAGAGTGAATCTGAGCCCCATCAATCTCATCCATGAAAGCTGCCACCGTATCAATTTCATGATCGAAGAAATTTCTCCTCCATTGAAACTTCCAATCCCACCCATTGTCAATATTCTGACCCATTAAATTGATAGTGAGGTCCTGTTGCTGACTCACCTGATACAAAACAGGGTATTTGTCTTTAAGGGTTATATCATCTTCCCTCCATTTGTCTTTCCAAAACTGGATTCTGGTCCCATTGCCCACCTTCCACCTCAAGTTATTGGCCAAACTATTCTGATGTTGCTGCTGGAAGATCGATTTTAAATCCTTCCACCAAGGAGAATTGTCAACACTACCTCTACCATGTAATAAGGCCTGCCATCCCCCATATATAGACACTAAAGTTCTTGCCCAAAGCTGATGGGGATTATTTGCCACCTGCCAACCCCATTTGCCTAGTAAGGCTTCATTGAACTTGTTCAAATCTTTAATACCCAATCCGCCTCTGGCTTTTGATAAACAGACTGTATCCCATTTAACCCAAGGGATCTTAGAAGTGTCATTGTCGCCGCCCCAAAGGAAGTTTCTTTGGATAGCTACTATTTTTTGAGCAACTTTTTTGGGAATTCTGTAGAAAGACAACAAATAAATAGGCATTGCTGTCAAAACAGAGTTGATAATGGTAATGCTGCCCCCCATAAAAAGGCATCTGTGCTTCCAAGATGCCAGCTTGGTCTGAAATTTGTTGATGATAGGCTGCCAAACACTCCCACTTTTTGGACTAGACCCCACTGGAATTCCTAGATATAAGAAAGGAATATCCATCTGCCTGCAGTTAAGAAAAAGAGCCGCATCTCTACACCACTCCTCAGATTTTCCAAAGCATCCAAACTGACTTTTTGAATAATTAATCTTGAGTCCAGAAGCCAACTCAAAACATGATAGGATAGACTTTAGAACTCTGACATTGGCTGAAAGAGCATTACCAAAGAATAGAGTGTCATCTGCATATTGCAGAATATTTATATCTTCCTTCAAACTTCCAACTTGATAACTGCTGTACAGATTTTTGGATATAGCTGTCCTCATTAAACCTGTAAGCCCTTCTGCCACCAAATTAAAAAGGAGGGGGGCAAGGGGGTCACCCTGCCTTAAACCTCTCTTGGGTGCAAACTCCGAGGTGGGACTTCCATTAATTAAAATGGAAACTGATGCAGTAGCAAGGCAACCATGGATCCACTTTCTCCACCTTTCACAAAAACCCATCCTTAACATCATGTAATTAAGAAAGCCCCAAGAGACCGAGTCGTAAGCTTTTTCAAAATCAACCTTGAAGAACATGCAAGGTTTATTTTTTGATTTAGCTTCAGCTATAACCTCATTAGCTATCAACACTCCATGCAAAATATGCCTTCCTTTCATAAAGGCTGTTTGCCTTTCATCAATCAGCTGAGGTAGAATAAGGGCTAATCTATTAGCCAAGACCTTGGATACAACTTTGTAGACACAGCCTATAAGAGAAATTGGCCTATAATCGTTAAAAGCTTGGGGATCCTTGATCTTGGGAATAAGAGCTATGAATGAGGCATTGCTTCCTTTTGGGAAAGAAGCATTATAATAAAACTCATCCATGAAGCGCATAAAGTCAGGCTTCAAAGTCTTCCAAAACTTCTTGATAAAATTGAAATTAAGCCCGTCCGGGCCCGGACTTTTATCACCATCACAGTCCCACACAGCTGAGGTTATTTCAGCATCAGAAAATCTAGACACAAGGGCTTCATTCTCACTTTGACCAATGGAAGGTAGCTGCACACCATCCATGGTTGGTCTATTGAAATTCTGCTCAGAAAATCTTTCTTTAAAATGATTGAAAGCCTCAAATTTAACCCTACTAGGGTCCTGAACCCATTCCCCATCAATGATCAATCCTTGAATAGCATTATGTCTTCTTCTATGATTTATCAGCTTGTGGAAGTAAGCTGAATTTCTGTCCCCTTCCTTTAACCATTTCACTCTAGCCTTTTGCCTCAACATAGATTCATAGGCATTAGCAGCTTGCCATAATTGCTCCTGAAGAGACTTCTTGAGCTCCCTTTCAGATTGATTCATAATTCTGTTAGATATACCAGCCTCCAAAGCATTCAACTCCTTCTTTAAAACCTGAATTTTCTTAGCATTAATAACTCCATTGGATGAACTCCACTGTCTAATGCAGGCTTTAATGAACTTCAATTTTTGCTTGAGTGCGTATCCTCCCCATCCATTAGGGTGATAATTGCTCCATTTAAGGGTCACCATTTCCTGAAATCCCTTGTCCTGCAGCCACCAATCCATGACCTTGAAAGGCTTAGGACCCCAATCAACACTTTTGGATCTTAGAAGGATAGGGCAATGATCTGAAAAATCTCTGTCTAGTACAAACTGTGTTGTATCAGGCCAAAGAGTCAACCAATTATCAGAAATGAAGAACCTATCCAACTTGCTCATAACACTTCCATTAGGTCTGATCCAGGTATATTTTCTACCTATAGATCTAACCTCTTCTACAGCCATAAGAGAAATCCAGGAATTGAATTCCTCAATACTGGATGCATTAGCCAGATTCTGAGATGAACTCAATCTCTCATTATGATTTCTTATCGAATTGAAATCTCCTAAGATACACCACAATTCATTTTGATAGGAGGACTTCAAAAGCAGAATCTCTTCCCATTGATTTCTCTTCCCTTGTATATCACAAGGCGCATAAACATTAATAATGATGACTTTCTTGTTTTCCTTTACCCACAATCCTTCCAGCAAAATAAAACCACTCCCCACTGACTTCCTATTCACCACAAAGGAATCATTGTTCCAAATGCATAACAGGCCACCAGCAGAATTAGTAGAAGGGAGACATTCCCAAGTAGCATTACTATCCCCCCACAGGTATTGACATAGCTTCTTATCAATGGAGTCTTTCTTAGTTTCTTGAATGCATAGAACATCAATCTTGTTGGCCAGAGATAATTTTCGAATAGCTGACCTCTTGACTCCACTACCCAAACCTCTAGAGTTGAGAGAGAGAATATTCATGGAGCAATTGTGTTGTTTCCCATCTCTGTTGTTGCTGCAGCTGAATGACTTGTACTAGCCTCATCCAAAAACTCCTTACCCCTGTTTTTAAAACTTTCATCAAAAGATATACCCAATTGACGAGCTATCTCCCAATGCTGATCACCTTCCACTCCATTGAAATCATTATTAAAGCTACTTGGGGGAATAGGACTATGGGGTTGGTGATCCTGCTTAGGGGTCAAAGGACCAGATTGAGAGTCACAAAGGTCAACCCCTTCCTTATTATATTCGAAGGAATTACCTGCTACCATCACCCTTGTATCCCCTTCTGTTCCAATTTCATTTAAAATTGGGCCAAGATTTAAATGGGCCATGGATTTTGCTATATGACATGTTTTTCTTCTGCTATAAACTTTTAAGGCAGAAGTGGAGTTGCTCTCTTTTTTAACTGGGCTTGTCTTTACCAGGCCCATCTTCCGAATATCTACATCCTTCTTCTCACATTGGGAATGCGATACAACGTCCCTATCATCCATGCCCAGCAAGTTTGAAACCTTATTGACCATTGGAAATTCATCAGGTCTGTTGACTAAAGGTTCTTCTTCCAAGGCCCCTTGGTCTCTCATTATATCACCAGCATCAAGTGTGATCTAGACCTGAATATTGAGAAACTCATTTTCCTCCCTAACCAAAGACTGCCATCGTGATTTTCAACTTGACTCCTAAAGACAAATATTAATAAGAATTAAATAGTTGAATAAGTCATATTCACAGAAAATTTAAAATGCAAGCACAAAAAATTACAAACAACTATAAATGTAAGATAATTAAGCAGAAAGACATTCTATCTTTTTACACATTGGATATCTAAATAATTACTAGGGCCTCCTTATTCAATGACTGGCCATATGACAATGATTGACATATGGACTGAGCTTCTAGAATATCCACAATGTGATAATAGTGGTAAATGAAGAAAATAGATGATTTAGAGTTTCCACCCTGACCATTTCTAAAAAGTGGTAAATGAAGAACATGAAGAAACAAAATGTATAGTCTAAACTGCATTCCATGTCTACCACTACCTACTACTTCTTGAGCGCCAGTATTTTTCATGTTAGATTTAAAACACACTAATTGAGATGGGCCTGTTTTTTCCATTTTCATGAGATTCAATATATGTCCACCAATATTTATACTGGAAAGCTTAATTTAGCAAGATTTGATGACAACACCAACTGGTAAATTATGTTGATTTCAGAAACTTAGATAAAGACTCATGAAATTTATACAGTGGGTCACTGAAAAGTGACTGCTAATCTGAAAAGCTAATAAATGGGCACAATCAAAATCAGATTCTAGGTTCTAGCTTACATCTATGTTGAAGTAAGCTATTGTGACATTCACTGCTTCAAACATGAATATGGATGCAGGAAATACTATATCATTCTTACCTGTTTGGAGATGAGATTACCATCATTATGTACATCTTCGATCATCAAATCAGAATTTTTTTTCTAACATTCGCAAAAGACAAAGAGGTCAAGATAGGAGTTTGCAGTGCCTTTTATTCTAGACACAAGAAAAAATTATTACACTAAAAAAAGTGAAAACCTGAACCCTTACCAGATCTGTTTCATGCATAAATTTCCAATCTAGTGCTTCCAACAACTACACATACAAGTGAAAGGAAAAAAATAAAAATCAACATGAGAGGATTGACTGAAATTTTACAAAGTACAAAAGCATCCATTCATACCTTGTTTTCCAATACCATGATTTGTTCACTCATCCGTTCTCGTTCACCTTCCATACAAAATGACTTTAACCTGTTTTGAAGATACATAAGCATTAGCAACATGACATTATGGAAAACATGTATATGACAAAAAAGTCACTGGTAATCTAGCTAGCACCAATTTGTTGGAGAACTTGGACTGGTTGGTTGACTAGTTTCTTTTGAGTTTGACAATACCATAAGGCTGTGTTCTTGCCTCAACTGATTTACATTTTTTCATATTTGTGATATAATAGGCAATGTATATATTGTTCGTACTGGAAGATTGATTTTTGGTCATAGAGTAACTATGCCACTTCCCAACCTTTACTTAATCATGAAATCAAAGTGA